>NC_036463.1:20289294-20589294 GCF_002775205.1 Xiphophorus maculatus | reverse complement strand
GATTTGACAGGACCGACGTCGGCGGTTTGTGTCAGATTATCTTTCAGGAAACTGAGGGCGGCGATGGGTTTAGGTGGGGGTCAACATTTCCCTGGTTAAACTGTCTTCCATCACGATTTAAAATCAGAGCACAAACTGAAACCAGTAATGGCTACTTTATCTGTGTGTCGATCCTGGGAATGTAAACAGCAGCGAAAAGCGAGTCGCAGCACGATTCATCCAATCAGCAGCAGGCCCACATTCCCCTCTTCCTGCTTAATCGATCAAAGGCTGGCTAATCCTCCCTGCGTGTCCGTCCTGCGCCGGCGTGGAACAGGGAGGAGGGGGGGGGATTTATCAGGGAAGAGATGCCCTCTGACCTCGCGCTGACTGCAGTCCCGAGACAAGAAGGGGTCAGGGGGTCGCAACAGAAACTCATTCACACCTCAAAAGAAGGGGGTGTGGAGGAGGGCAGCTACTGCCTCTGTTGGGCTACACTCACTCAGCCACCGTATGAGGAACCAGAGTCCGACCGGCAGCCGTGTCACTGCAGATATCGAGTTTGTCAGGAGTCTAGACGCTGAAGTATGTGGAGAACTCGATCTATGTTGATGTGTTATCTAGTAAAGCTCTTGTTTGTTGTTGAAAGGGCTTAGGCACCGGAGCCTAGAGAATAATTTTCTTTAAAAGGAACAGTACAATAAAGATTTTATCAAGTTTTTAAAAAAAATATTACTCTGTGATGTATTTCCTTGTGCACACTGTGCGATGCTGTAAGAAGCACACAGACTTCCTGTCGTCTTCTTCGTCTGGGAACATCCGGCTGTTGATCACGTGACTCGTACATTGCGGCAAAGTGTTTCCATTGCAGTTCTGGAAAACAAATCGATTTTTTCAAAACCACCTTATCTGGTGCAAAATCCTTTTATCGAAAAACTTGAATTTTTGTCTTAGTTGCTGTGGCTCCATTAAGCAAATTTATTATTGCAATTTCAATTTGTGCAATTCTATGGTTAACTGAAACGGAGCACATCTTTTTTTTTTTTTCAGGAGGGACATGGCAACTATCAGCATTTACGTTAAATCTGAGAAATAAATTCTGTGAAATGTCATGATTTGCAAAGGTTTAGACGACTGCTTTATTTGTTCAAAAATGCCAAACATTTTTTTAATGATCAAATAATTTTTTTTTCAGAGATCAAAATAAATTACAACCAGTAGACATCAATATGAAATAATTTCATTATATAAAAAATATGAATGTTTTATTGGATGTCTTAATATTTTGACATGATTGTACGTATGTGAACAATGTCGGGACTGGAATTTCATGAATTTCTGCCTTAATAATTTATGCACAAATTGTTAATTATTGCATACATTATTAAGCACCAATCTTAAAAGTAAGTGAGATTCAAAACATAATTTTTAAACAAGCTTGTTTGGTTGTACAGTTATTATTTTTGAGCAGTTAAAAATAATAAAAGTCGAGTAAAAGTTAGTTAAAAAAAGATTGTATCTTGAATTAAAGTTAATTTGTTACTAGAAAACTGATTATCCAAAGGAAAATTTAGTGGGAATACAGATAAGGATTCAAAGTGGGATTTATTATTTTTAACAAATACATTTTGTATACATTTCCATCAATGCCAATAGGAAGCTTTGTATATTTGTAGTTTTAACGCTCAGGTTCTTATGAACATAACAGATTTCAGTAGCCTGAAAGTCTAGATTTTTCAAACATTGCCCAGGATTTATGTGTTGCTGTTTGAAATTCACATACAGTAATTTCCAATATATCTAGAAAATAGACATGTTTATTTCACACTAAAAAAGGAATCTTATTGATTTATTCTTTCCCAGTTTGAACAGTAACATCAAGGCGAATGGATGTACAGTAGATGCCTTCTATGTACCCAACTACAAACCAACTTGTTTCAGAAAGAATTGGCCTAATCCACCTATAATAACCGCACTGACTTCAAAAGCTTCATACAGAGGAAGCTTTACAATCCGGCTCTTTCAGAATGATGTATTCCAGGATCTGTGTCATGACAACAAGGTGAGTGAGGCGCATCGACCTGCCCACGTACCACAAAACATCCCCTCATAAAGGCGCACATTATGGAAGCGGTGCGCTGCGTGGCTTTGAAAGGAAAAAGGGGGGTAGAGGTATCGGTTGAAAAGTACGATCAAACTTTTGTCATCTGGCCAAGACCTGCGCTTCTTTGTGCGCTACAGTATCAAAGCGACATGGCGTGGGATCATCAGACAGCTTCGGCTTTGATCTGTTGACGGCTCGGTGTCTGTGGATTTCAGCGGCCGACCTTTCATCTGGCCCCGAACCTGGGATTCACTCCGGCTCCGGTAATGAGATGATTAACAATAATAAGCCCCCAGGAGAGCGGGAGAAACCTTCCGACTTTTTGCTTCTCCGGACTTTTTTTTTTTTTTTTTCCTCTCCCGTCAGCCCACTTAACATTCCCCTCCATTTCATCTTGATGTGACAGTTTGTGTGACATGCTACGCAAACATCTTCCCTCCTAGACTGAAGAGGAACCCGCCAACTGGTACAGCTCTGTCACAGGTCAAGAGTTCAGGCCGTGTTACTACGCAGCAATCTGTCATCGTGTCTGTGAGTCAGAGTTATTATAGTTTAGTAAAAAGAACGACATAACGAAAACAGAACTTTCGAAAACAACTGAAATAAGAAAATGGTAATTAGCGGGGGAAATCTATGACTAACTGGAATTATATTGTGCGTTTATAAAATTGAAACAAACAGAAATTATAAATATATCCTTTGTTTTCACGTTTATGTATCTGTGTACTAGCCTTTCGAACTGATGTGAAATTATTATTTTTTTCCTCCCACACAAGCAGTTTACTTCAGCTGTTGCCAAATTACCGCACTCCATACTCTACCTGGCGGCACTAACACTAATCTGCAAAATGGCGAACTTTTTAATGTTGGGATAAAACATAAGAGTCAGTTGGTTGTTCAGCAATAACTGAATCATTTTTGTTATGAATGGCATATCTTCAGTTGAGTATTCATTACCCATTCAATGTATGCATGATCACAATGCAATACCTTTTGAATTCTGAACCGAAGTACAAAAAAACTAAAACTACTCCTATAGCTAATCAAAACTAATCATTTAGAAAATTCTCATAGTAGAGTTGCAATGTTTATATCAGCTAGATTTATTTAAATAACGATGGGAATCAGTACAGTTGGGATTCTACAATGTTACTCTATACTCAAAATGACAACAGGATTTAAAAGTGCATTCAAAACACAATTTATATCACCATACAACAAGTAGTTTTTCAATTTATATACGTTAGAATACAATTGATAAAAATCTAATTTATTCTAAAAAAGGAAAAGAAATTCAAGCATGCCCTTTTTAGGAGTAAACTGTTAACTTGGTTGAATCCACACTGACTCATTCATTCATTCATTCACAGAAAGCCTGTTATGTTTCTTAACCTTTGTGTTTATTTTCATAGCCGGTGCTGCAGTTTGAGGCTCAAACATGGATATCCGTCAAGCGCTAGGAAATGAAAACATGCCCACCTTTTTCAGAACACCGTACAAACATTTTAAAAGAACATTACATTTAGAAGTTAGAAAATATGCGCGTTCCTGTGTTTTGGATGTTGTTCATTCACACCAGAGCTGTGGTTCTCAGGAAATGTTGTTTAAACCACGTTAACTGTGACGAGTTGTTTGAGGCCGTCTGTCTAAAAAAATCAATCAGACAGACTTCTACTATGTCTGTTAGTGTATAAATCACTGAATGGCATAGCACCAAAATACAGTAAAGACCTGTTGTTGTTGTAGCAAACTTTCAGACCTCTCAGGTCTTTTGGTTCTGGTCTGCTCTGCATTCCCAGGACCAGAACTAAACATGGAGAAGCAGCATTCTCCATGCACCACAAATCTGGAACAAACATCATCTGCAGCTTATCATCTATCAGCCAATCAGAGGAGACATTGGGTGTCTTATTCAGGTGTTGGAGCGACAAGCCCCTCCTACCTGGTAGCGACTATGTATGCAGCATTTTGGGGAAATTGTAGTCTGCGATTTTTACAGAAGAGTTATGGATTTGAACACATTTGAATCACTCAACTTTTTAAGAACTATGTGTTGCTGTGAGAGCTATGGTGGAACTAGCTAAACATTGTCTGAAAAAACAAACAAACAAACCATCGTCCTACTACTTCCTGTCGTCTTCTTTGGCGTTTTTGCCAGTAGTAACATCAGGCTTTTGATCACTTGACTTGTGTGATTCGAAGTGTTTTCATTGCAGTTTTGTGAAATAATTCTATTTTGAAACATTTTGAAAACCACCTTATCCTAGAGGCAAAACTGTTTTATCAAAAAAAGAGTGGAGTTTTGTTTCTCAAAATTGGCGTGTTTCCATTAGGTGGATTTATTTTCACAATTTCAATTTGCGCAATTTTATGTTCAATGGAAACACATCTATTGAATCCACTTCAAGTACGCGCAAACCTCCAGGGAGAAGTACGTTTTAGTATTTAGGCCTTTCCTCTTTGCTACATACAAAATGTAAGGACTTTCTCTGGCGATTTTGAAAATGTAGTCGTTTCAAACTATGTTGTATGAATGCTGTACCCAGCCAGTCCCCACGCTGTCATATGTAACATGAGCTTAAATCTGACCTCACTTTTCCTCTGTGCCACTTCTTACCTTTGCAGAGCAATGCTTAGCTCACTGCGGCTGCTTTATTACAGTGTGTGAGCCCGTGCTTATGTTATACACTTATTTACGGCTGGTCTGCAAGAAATAAAAGAGCCCTTCATTTTGGAGCTAACCTCACATGACCACACACCACAAGAAATGTGGGTAAGTATATGTCCATAAGAACTTCCACCCTATAGTCTGCTGGCCCCAGGGACTTAATGAAATAGATGCTGGAGAAGCCCCCCTCTCCCTCACCTCAACAATCAGTAGACTTGAGGCTCAGGGCTTAAATTATAATCAGCCTCAGTTTACACATTGTTTGTTGTGGGGCAATTAGACCGTCCGAGCTCAGACAATGCGGTTATACTTTCCTGCTGCAAATGGCCTCCATCCTGTGTCTGAGCACTGCCAAGAAAACCCTCAAATAACAACGGGAAAGAGAGGGAGAGAGATGTGGCTCCTGTGGCTCTCGCCTAAGAACAGGCCTCGACCTGGCAGCGTGTGTGTCAGCAGAGAGAATCAGATATGGCCTCATTTCCCTGGAAACCACCTCTAGCCACCACTCACACAACGTTGTAAGTTGGAGGGTCTATTTTTTTTCGTGTTTTAAATTCCTCCTCCTGTGCCATTTTCGTTTCTCACCAGAGTTCTTGCTTGTCGATTTCCGATTTATCAATTCTTGCTAACTTCCTGTTTCTGGATTACAAATACAAGAAGGCTGTTGGAATAAAGAATAAAATATGACGCACCATCCATAACCTGTTTTCCTCATTGTGTTGTCTTATAGTGGAATTTATGAGACTTTTCTTCTTTTTTTGCGCGTCTTTCCTCTTCTAATCTTGTGAGTCTCATACGGCACTGATTAACTATCTTTGAGATACAGCGACTTGGCAGACAGTCAACTCCCCTGATTGTATCTGCTGCAGCACACACCAGCACGCAATATTTGTCAAAACATTCTGCCTTTTGCACATTCTTCTTTCCCTCTCTTTCTGTCTTCTTCTTCACATCACTTTCCTGCCCCCTTCCCTTCTGCGTCTCTACTTACCCTTAACTGAATTACAAGGTAGCCAACATGGAACATGCTGTGACAGACAGAAACTTTTTTTATCTGTCAGATCCCTTTGCTTGATATCTATGAGCTGAGATAAAATATAAAGAACAAAATGTCTCTGACCTTTGCTTTGAAAACAGTTGCATGTTCAAGAAGAGAAAAGAAAAGAGAAAAGGAAGACATTAAGATATGAGATATATGATATATCTTCGTGTCTGAAGCAAAGGTTACATGCTTCTCCTGGGCTTGTTCCAAAGGATAAATCAGCCAGAAGATTATCATATAATGAAATTTTAGTAATCTGGAGTACCCTGCAAATTACCCTACGTATGCAAAATGTCTTATGATTGATGGGTTTGTAAAGCAGCCGAATACTGTACTGTGATAATAGTAGAGGAAGATCAAGGTAAATAGTTCAAACCTCAAGTTTTAAATTTAGGTCAAAACCAATTCCCCATCTGTTCTGGGAAAGGAACCAAATAATCCCTTTCCCCTGTAACACCCCAACGCAGCCCAAAGCCAAGATAGCGTTCCTCAACCAGGTTCCTGGTCTGTTCCAAAGTCTCCTTCCAAACTGAAACACCAAGGAGACATCTTGATTAGAGGAGCCTCTATTCTGAAGGTCCTCACGTACTATGGCATACTTCAATCTTGTGGACTCAAAGTGGACGTCCGTCAAACAAGTCCATGAAAAGGCACATTTTTACGGCCGCATACTGTGTTCCACAGTAAACTGCTCAGCGGGAAACGGTGTTTGTATTGATCTGTTTTGCATGTGACACAGATATGACAAGAAGTGTAGGAAATTGGTACTCTGTGAAATCTCAACTGTCCATGGACAATGTGCGTGGAGTCCGCGCCGCTCACAGAATACATAATGTATGCAAGAGCTTGTAGGAGCCTTAAGGATGAGGTCTGCCACCCTGCAGAAGCTAAAGTCATCTGCTTCTATCTGACTTCTTGTTCTCCATGATCAAATCCTGAAGGTTTGATTTGAAATTTTTATTCCTTGACCAACATATTTGACATGTATTAATGATGACACTTGACAAAATGTTACTGTTACTGGTTTTCACAAATGTTGCCTGGATGATGTGTTTTTGATGTTTTTATGTAAAGCATTATGAACTGCCTTGTCGCTGAAATGTGCTATACAAGTAAACTTGATCGATTAACACAAAATGTAATGGCTTTAACTTGGAGATCCATATGACCTGGACTTTCTAGAATCTTTCAGCTTTTAATCTAAATCTTTCATTTTAAGATTAAAATTTAGTAGGTCATAGAAGCTAAAACAAATTTGTTATGTCACTGAGTCAGAACAAATGTCAAGAAGGAAAACATTTCCTTCTAACAATCTCCATCCTGGCTAAGGGGCCATCTTGTAAGTTGCTAGCAAATTGAGATCTTTACTGTCTGGACAGAGACCAACTCTGGAGCACTTCCTACAGGACATTGGGTCTTTGCTCTTACTCTGTTGCTGACATCAGTTAAAACTGAAGGGACATCGCAATAGCTCATCTACATCTACATCCACAAATACAAACCTAACCAAGGATAGCCCCCCCAAAAACTATAGGTCCCAGTAAGATCATACAACTGAAGTTGCACAGGAAGTGCAAACAGTCATATTTATAACATAATTGAACCTCCTGAGCTTCATGTATGTGGTTTGGTCTGAATAAATGCTTTCATGCTAAAGAAAATGGTCGTCTGTACAATAACAAGCAGTGAAATCAGATACGCTGCCGCCAGACTGCCAGTCCTCTCTCTGCGAGAGTCAATTCATTGGGGTGTACTGGGAGCTTTACTACAAGGGTGGGATGGCGGAAGGTAGGAGGAAAGTCTGCTTCTCTTCAGTTTCCCTTTTTCTGTGGGAATAAGATGCCAATAGCCTCTTTTTCCTTCACAGTTAGAGATTTTAAACCGGTTAATGTTCAATTAAATTATTAGCTGTCAAATGGTTATCATCCATTCTTCTAGTTAGTTATTTTTCTTGAAGATAAAATGTTTCTGCCTGCTTGTGTTTCACTTTATTAAGGGAGGCACTCTTTTGCTATGACAAGCAATTGATCAAGAGGTCAAATGTACGGGTTTGGTTCAGATAAGCAGCTTTTTCTCTCGGTTCTGGTTCTCCTGCTCCACACACCATCTGTCAAACATGCAGTTGATATTTATTGTGTCACGTAGTTCTCAAATTTTCCACAGTATTGTCACCTTCCTTAAAATAATGGCCTATGTCATTTTTTGCCTAATGTGTTTTCTTGCCTAAATAATATTTAGCCAAAATAAGAGGTGGTGATTTTTAAAATTTTTTTTCAAAAATCACTCCTGACAAAACATTATTTAAGTCATTATTTTAGGTAGGTGACAATATGAGGATGGAGCTAAATTGGGGCCAGAAAGTTTGGTTAAAAGAAAAAAAAAATTATAATGGGGAAAAAAAGTTTGAAACTGATAAAAACCTTTGAATCTAAAATGTAGTTTTGGACATTTTTTTCAGTTTCAAATATTTATTTTCAGTCGCATTACTTTTTTTCCCCAGTTTCAAATCTTTTTTAAGTTTTAATTTTTTTCAGTTTCAGAACCAACATTTTAGTTTTACATTTTCAGTTTTAAAATAAGCTATCAGTTTCAAGTTGTTTTTCTTAGTTTCTTTTTATTTTTTCCTTTTGAACAAACTTTATGGCCCCGATTTAGCTCCATACATAAGCACCTTTAAAACCTCATTAGTGTAAAAACAAGAAGGCAAAAGTCATGCTATTTCCTCGTTTTTCTTTTTCCAGAGCTTGTGTAGTTCCCCCGCAGCGTCGCTCCCACACTATCATTCCAGAGGCAGGGGGCCAGAATGTCCCATTATCCCAGTCCCTTCCTATTACCCAGCCCATTATTCCCTCCGCGAAGACAAAGTGAGACAGGAAATGAAATAAATGCTAGTCAGTCAGTGGTAGAAACTGAGTGGCTTCTGATTGAGGCCACTGCTTTCCGTTGTTTATGGCGCCCGTCCTCTTGTCTCTTCCATCACTCGGATGCTGTGTCAGCGCTGAGTGGAGGCAGTCACGCAGCGCATTCATGGCGGCAAAGACTGCATTTATGGATGCAATCTGAAGGAACTGAGACAGCATTAATGCACTCAGCATAGCTTGACGTGCTCCATAATCGTCGTTGTTGTCTGCAATCTATTCTGTTGCTACAATTCTCCTTCATAGCTGGCCTTTTGTTCTGATGGTACTGCTTTAATGACGACGGGAAAATGAAAAAATTAAACAAGAATTTACAAAAGAAAGGAGCTATTTATTAAATCAAATAAATGTATGATTATATACATGTATGATTAAAAAGCTATGATTTAAACGCTATAGAAATTTGACGCACATAAACGTTTTTGGGACATAAAAGATTTTTAGTATTGCCTAAAATAACAACAAATAAATACAAGTGCTATGTTTGTCTTTAAGCTGCAGCAATTGAAAAAATGTTTTTTACATAGTTGTTAAAGCTGTCACCATATTGTGACAGTTTGGCACGAGGTAATCTGTGAAAAGATTGATTTCTTCCCTGAATTATTATTGCTGTCAGAAGAAAGTCAATGCTCCCAGTCAAAAACAACCAATCAGAGCCTGGAGGAGGGCCTTAGCGCTATCAATCAACCTTGGCAACGTGTGACTAAGTGTGCTAATGGCGGAGAAATAACTGAGCGTTATAAGAAAACCGTTTATCCGCCATCATCGGTGGCCATGCTAACTAGCAAATTGGCGTTATTGACAGCCCTAACCAATCAGAGCCTCCTGGCTCTGATTGGTTGTTTCTAGTTAGCGCTGGGAGAAGACGGGGGAGTAGTTTCAATAAGTATGTACAAAAAAGAACATCTTTTTTTTTTCTTTTTTTTTTTAAATAAAAGTCACAAACTACAGATTTAAGAAAGGCCAACATTTATTCACATATAAAATGTGACCAGGTGTTTCTGCATTTTCAAGGTTTTGCCCACGAACAGACAAGCTATGAAGTTACAGAACATCTTTGAAAGAAATAAAGCTGGAACAAAATTGGCCTCTCCAAAATGACAACGACCCTACACAATCCTGTCAGATGAAATAGAAACTACTGGACGGAGTCGCATGCCCAAATTGTGATCTCAGTGGGATGTTGTGGTGTGTGCACCAGTAACAGTCATCTTTACAAGTAAAATACTAATAATTGTATGAGAAAATCAATTTGTCCACTGTTTTCTGTATGACTTTCAACATTTTTATGTTTCTTTTTTTTATGGTGAACATCTCTAGGTTTACACATTGGCTGATTAAAGGGGAAGTATTATATGTTTTCCACGCACATAGCACCATTACATAGCACAATCAAGTAATTATGTTACCATCAGTTGTTATAAAAATCCTACATATATCAAACATTATTTAAATGAAATTTGACTTGCAATATAACCTCTTGAAATTGGGCCTCTGTCTCTTTAATAAGCGACTGGTCTCTCCGAAGCTCCGCCTTCAGGAAGTCATCACAACAGCATTTCTCCATTAAGCCTTTAACAACCTTTATCAGGGGCGTTGGATTGAGGAATAGTTCCTATGATGAGCTCAGCAGATGCACACTTCCACCAGGTGTTTGCTAATTGCTGGATGAACTGCAGGGTGAGGCAGTGATGAACTTCACTTCACCTCTGGAGGCCCTTTGCGACCCCGAGCAGGACTTTGTAGGTGTCGAACCTGGACGGGTGGTTTATCTCTAAGCCTCTTTACATAATCAGGCTCATGTAAGAGAAAATTGAAGGAAAGGCCTCAGCTGGGGTTTGAACTCAGGTACCTCCTTGCTGTGAGCCAGCTCCGCTAACCGTGCAGCCCGCTACTACAACACTCAGCATGAATTAAAGTGTGAACCAGCAGCAGCAGTTCGGTGTGTGTTCCAGACCATGGTATGTGTTCAGCAGAGTGGAACTCGAATGTTTACCTTCTATTAGTGCAGAGGGGCCGAGCATGCTTGGCCTTGATTTCAAATGTGGAGCTACACAGCGTTTAATCCAAAAGTAAATGGCTCGTGTTGATTTTCTTGGATTGGGCCAGCGCGTCTTGAGTAAGAGCTTCTGATTACCGTTAATACATTTGGGATACGCTTTCCAAATTCTTCACACAAAATGTAAGAACTTCGCGAGCAGATGAATGATCGCATGAGAGAAAAAAAAACGGTTGGATAAATCAATGGAGCTTGTAAACCAAGAGCCACTCTCTCCGGTTTTCCCTCCATCCCTAAAGCCTCGACGCTAATGAAAACATCCCGATCCGTCGCCGCCCTCTTCGCTCCATGGAAACTCGGTGACAACATCGCGCGCTGCATTCCTGCCCAGTGAAGTTCTTGGCTCCCGTTCCATCCCTGGTAAAACATTGCTTTAAATTAGTCATCTAGCTCTTTTGCCTGTGCAATTTGCGATGATAAAATGGCTTTTTTAGAGTTCGGTGGTAGCAATTTACGTTTGCTTTGCTTTGCTCCCTCGTGACGCCGTCTCCAAGCCCGCTGTGCAAACAATAAAAGCGTGACCCTTCTTCACCTTCCCCCTGTCTTTCTGTTTATCTACGTGTCAAATTAACTTTTAAGGCTCTTCCGCTTGCCCCTTTTGCATCGACCAATTTGCGATGAAGCGTGCTCCTTTCGCCTTCCGTCTGGATGCTGTGTACCCTCCACAATATATCCAGTTGCTGGGGAAAAGCGATATCCAAACAAACGGAGCAAGGCTGACTGTTGACTCAGGATATTGCTGATGTTTTACACTTCCAACACAAGCCTCTGTCTATCTCTCCAGTTTGAGGAAAGCCGTCCACATCCTGGCAACGGGACGACCCTTTTAACAGAGCAAGACGTCACCTAAAAGAGACGGCCGCTTATTGTGACAACAAGGCCGCTCTTAGGAAGTGAAATATTGCGTTTGGCCAAAGCCTTTTGTTTTGGCAGTGAGGACATGGCCTTATCGTTCTGACCTTTCCAGATAATCCCCACCATCCTGTCCCAGTTAGATTGCAACCACAGCGTCAAACATCATTAATGTGGGCTTGATCTGTTGTTTTGAGAGGCGAACAATCAAAACTGGGAAAAATGCATGGTCACACTATGAGAAAGTAATGCACGGAACAATGAATAAGCCAAGAGGAGAGAAGAGGAGAAGGAGGAGTTCTATATGAGGATATCTTTCCTTGAACATGTTAGGACACAAAACAAGTTTATTAAATTTTTTTGCTCAATATCATTTTTAGATAACAGTTGAGCTGTTTTAGGGCATCTTTAAATCCAAATAAGCTGCTGCTGGCCATGCTCCCCTCCCCCAGTTCGATGTTTATACATGCATGTGAAGATGTCTGCCAACAGATGTGCAATTATACAACCGTTCATCTTTGAAAAGCAAAAGTGGAGCCTCCTCCACAACCAGCAAGAACGCAGCAAGTGGTTTCTGGATGTTAAGTCAACAACAAAACACGTGTCTTTTCCAGCAGCTGTTGTACAGCAGCAAAATCAGCAGGAGCTCAAGTTACGTCAGACTATCTGCAGGGTCTGTAATTAATTAATTGCATTTTAATCGAAAACAATATATCAACAAAATAAAGAACACTTTCAGTTCAAAAACTCTCTTTGCTGCTAAATTATTGAATAAATAGACATATGGGCTCAACACCAAAGATATTTATTTTATTTAAATATAAAATATTTAAATAAATATTTTATTTTATTTAATGTGCGTTTTTCAGCCATGATATTGGTGCAAAGTACTGTTATACCCATTCATGTGTGAGGTGTTTTGGGAACTCCTGATCATTCATGGACCTTCTGTAGAAATGTGGGACTGCAGACATTGACGTTAGCATTGGAGACGTCTGTGCTGCTGCTACATGTTTTGCATTGACATGTTATTTTAGGCTTATATAGCTTCATTGATACGCTAACTCCTTTCAGTACAACTTGAAGACAAGTTTTTCCAGTGTAAAACATAATCACTTTTTGAAGCAAAAATGAACTCCCAGTGGGGCAAGAGAAATGCCTTCAACATCCATTGCTGTTGTTTGTGGATGGCTCTCATGCGTCAGATTTACAGGCAACCCAGAAACACAACACAATCGTTAACTGAAATGAATGAAAACAGTAACTAACCAGAGCTATATTGTGCTTTGACTAACTAAAGCTTACTGAAATTAGAGTTGAAATACCTTTTTGTGCTTATGAATCTTTTTGTTAGCATCTTGAACTGATTCTTTTGTCCCACACAAGCAGTTTACAACAGTGGTTAAGAAATTACTGCGCTCCATATTCCTCTGCTTTTGCTAGTCGGCAAAATGGTGACAGCAATATTTAGGGAAAAAAACACCAGTCAGTTGGTTGTTCAACAATAGTTGAATAGTTTTTTTTTTAAAGTTTTGTCTTCTGTTGAGTAATCGATCACAAAAAGACCTTTTAACAGAGCAAGGCTTTGACTTTTTGTAATTCAGCACCTAAAAATAAAATATGAAAAAAAACTAAAACTACTATTATAACTAGTAAAATCTAAACTAAATTTTAAGCAATATTTAACTGTTAACTGTTAAAAAAAGTAGCAAACACGCTCTAAAACCAGCTGAATTAGACTAACAAAAAGTTTCAATGAAATAAAACAAAACTATAACACCCCCCCCCCCCCCCCCCCCCCCCCCCTCGGACAAAACAAAACAAACTATGATCACCTTTATTTAGGCTGTGTGACCTCACATCCTGTTGGCTTTACCAAAAATACAATGCACGTTGCGTCCTCTTCTTATTCCCCCAGTTTTACCCACAGATTCAGGAATGTTCTTGACCATGTTTAATTAGCGGTCGAGGAAGTCGTCGGTTTTGAACCTCGGTGATGAACAACTACAATAGACGTTGTCAAACTCCAGTGTTTGCTTTGGCTTCTGTTCCTGCAGGCACAAAAGTTTAAAAGCTCTGGAGTAATGTACACACAGACGGCGAGCCCTGTCATTAAGCTACAATCAATTGGTAAATCTGCCGTTCTCCCGCTCAATGGGGCCCCCGTTAAAGGAATCACAGATGTCAGCCAGCTCCTTGTTTCTGGTCGGATGAACATCTATCACCGTAACAGAAGCTGTCTATGTTTTCGGGGGTAGATTTGCCTCTTAAAAAGTTTGCGAGGGAAAATAGGATGTGCCTTAATGATGCCTTTTTTTTGTGTGAATAAACCTCTTTTACGAGATCGGGAAATAGCGAATGGAAACTCAAACATAAAACAGAAGCTCTTTAGTACGCCTCCCGAACCAAAACTCACACGGACTTAAACACACACACACACACACTCTTTGCCTAAGTGCTTGCTTGACCACAAACAGTAAACACATATGGGGAAAGAAATGCACGCAACAGCGAAGAAACGCATTCCCCTTTAGAGGAGTTCACATGAAATTAAGTCGGTGAAATCAACACAACCAACGCATATAAAACCGATTTAAGAAAAAAAAAGGTTCAACAGGGACAACGCCGAGTCCTCCATTCAGTACGGCGGGTGACAGGAAGAGCCCAGGATTTCAGAGAGGCTTTCCAGGCCACACTGACGTCGCTCAGCCTGCAGCAAGATGCGTAATGACCGATGTTTACCACCGCAAACATCCCCGCCCCCATCACTGACGGACTGAGTCTATAAGTAGCACTCAGCAACTGCTGCGCTTCCCCTTTAATGAGAAGAGAGATCAAGAACGTCAAAGAGAGAGACAGAGAGAGAGTGGGTGGGGAGGTGGTTACAACAATGCTGAATGCTGAGCTCCCTCACTCCCCCGGTGGACACCGATGCCAAACTGCCTGGCCCGGTGGAGAGAGACCATGTGTCTGCGCGCCTGTGTGTGTGTGTGTGTTGGGGGGTAGAAGATGTAAAGGCGAGGCGTACCTCAGGGCCATTAGTCGAGTCCTCGTCTGCTTCAGAACATTAATTGGACACAGTAGCTGCAAGATCACAACGGTCCCCACCAATTTGTAAAATGAGTAAATTGCCTGTCTTGTCAGTCTGGCCCGCTCTGTTTATATGGGTGAAGATAATGTCTAACATATGAGCTGGAGAAAATGGTGGAGGAACTGACAATTACAGCTTGTCAGCTCAACTTCTATGTCATCAGTTGATTAAATCTGTCAAGTCTTTCAATCACACACAACTTAACTTTGAAAAACAACATTTCTGGGACTAAAAAATACCGTGCTTACAGTCATTATACAAAGCGTAAAATTTACGTCATGTGTTTACCTACCACTCAGTAGTTAGAACCAAGCCAGTGATGGGGAGAGTTCTTAAAGAGTCAGTGTTATGTAACACAGACCTTTTTTTTTAAGCTTTACATTAAGTTATAATGTTATGTCCTCTTCAAAAACATACATCCTTTAATCTCCCGGGGCAATCATTCAGCTGTTCAAGAACGCCTGATTGGACCAAGCACCACCGAGTTCCACAAAGCTCCTCCTCTGAGATGCAGTTTTCAAGCTTGTGCTTCACAGAGCAGCCCTCCCTGTCACTCTCGCCGCTCCGTCAGCTCCTTCAGACTAGCCAGCAGCAATTAGCAAACACCTGGTGGAACTGTGTATCTGCTGAGCTCAATATAGGAGCTACTTCTTAGTGAAAAGGTGGTAAAAGAGCAGTGCTGTTGTGACAACTTCCTGAAGGCAGAGTTTCAGAAAGAGCAGGAGTTTTTAAAGAGACAGATGCCCAATTTACAGGTGTTAAATTAAAAGTCATGTTTGATATATATTGGAATTTTTTTTAACAATTGAAGTCAAGTAATATAGTTACTTGACTGTAATATAAAATGATACTATATGCCTGGAGAACATGTGATATCGCCCCTTTAACTTGTTCATTTAAAGTGGCTTAGTCTTAACTTGCACTGTGACTCCTTGTAGCCTCATCATTATAATGCTGAAAAATATGCCCATTTGCAAAAAACAATTGTGAACAGAAGAGCTGATATACCAACATTTGCTAGAAGGTGGCTCTGATTCAATCAAAATGGACGCTACAAATCACATAACGACTGGTGAACATGCATAGAAAACCATCCAAACTGCGATATTTTAAATAGGTACAAAATATAGACACCATTTGTATCACTTTAAATTCTGAAGACAGTCAATGCGTTGGTCTCAGCTTCCGGTACAAAGCCACACCCATCATGGCCGGGGTAAATTCATCTGTGCCTCAGGGAGTTAGGCTGGCCCGATCACAACTCCACCTCTCACTTGGTCTGAGCCTTAATGTGGTTTTCGTCCCAGTTATATTCTTCTGGGAAAAATTACTTGGGAATCCACATAAAAATCTGTGAAAAGTTGCTTGTCTGCCACAGTCTTTTTACCAACTGTGCTGTTAATGACCATGTAGCATGGAAGTAGCAGGGCTCCTATATGCGTTTCTGAAGCATTTGTATTTTTATGAAATCCTGCTGCTTAAATCCTTTTTTTTTATCCAGCTGAGTTTTTTACTCATTACTTTACTAAATTTGTTTTTTATTTTCATTTCTGCATTGTCAACTTGTTGTTTTGACATATAATAAAATGTGTTCTTAATTCAGTCTTGAACTAATCTTAATTAGTTTAAAGCTAATTTCGGCCTCATTTCAAAGTTTTCAAGGCAAAACTCGCTTTTTCAGCATACTTGCATTATTTTATTGGTGCTTAAAAATGTTAAAAACCACAAAATGAACTTCAAGCCACGGGATCGGTAGATTTTAGTGATTTGTTGAACTATAACTTAGAATGCTGCACCAGCTTGTTCCTGTCTCTTTGGTTAATCTGTTGAATGAAAACCTAAAATTAGTTTCTCCATAAAATAAAATTATGGCTTTTTATACACAAGTTTCCTTTTTTTGTTCCCAAACAAATTTCAAAACAAACAAAGTCTGTTTAATCTGCCACTTGCTGCATCCAAAACCCCATAAAGTACCGAACGCCAAACCCAGTCGGGCACCGTAAACATTTGCACAAACCAATTGACGCTCTCAGATTGTCTGCCTGCAACCCCGCCTTTCACTCCAAACAATGGCTGAAATGGAGAAGTGTTATGCACATTAAACTGAAATTTCCACAGTTAAAAAGACCGCTCTTTGTTCTCCACGGCCAAAGAGTGGTCTCTTTGGGCGCAGAGGCCTGCGGAGACAGATGAGTCAGTGCATTGATAGCGACCGGCAGTCCTCTTCCACGGAGCTGCCTGTCTGTCCGTGCTTCCTCCTTGACCGTCCCACACATGGTCATCAGGCGTGCGGACGCCTCCCACAAGCCCTCATTTCCCCAGCACAGTGGAACACTCCTTTTGGCTCTGGTAATGTGCGGTGAGTGTTCCTGATTCTCCACTTCAGTGGCCAGGAAGGCTTCCTGGAGCGCAGCCGCCCGCAAACATTTGTGAATCATCAGTGAGTTTTAGTTATTGCCTTTGTTCTTCGCGGTACAAGCCGAGAGAGTCCAGTAAAATGTGGATGACGTACTGCTGCGCTCGAAGCGTTCAAGCCAAACTCAAGCTCCTAACCACCGGTCTCCAGCTCCCCCGTCCTCAAAGAAAAAAAGAAATCCTCCTTGGACCTCTCGTTCCTTGTGGCCAGCTCTAATTCCACACCCTCCCTCAGCACAAACAAACAAGAACTTGGTCCCACATATCCTCTTACAAAAAAAAAACCCTCAATTGACCAGAGAAAAAAAGATGAACTATTTGATTTCAGGTTTTCACAAGAACGAATCGCAGCTCCATGTCCCTTCGGCTGGGTTTTGTAAATCTCGTTACTCATTCCTCAGCAGCCCTGGCTTCCTTTTTTGCCTCCATCATCACCACCTCTGGTTTAGTGCAAGTTTCCTTACCTCCCCGGTTGGTAAATAAAGCCTTGCGCCTTCTGAGCTAAACAGACCCTATATCTGTGAGGGTGTGTGAGTGCCCCGCAGCGTGTTTTCCAGTGAAAGGGTCATTTGGTGTGCGTTGCATCAACGTCATGTGTGGCATGGGTACGGTGGAGCGCAGGACAGTCGGCAGAGGTCTACCCATCAGTCACTGTCACTATGGTTCAAATTAAACTGACAGAGAGTGAAAGCCTACTCCCACTGTCAGCAGAGAATGTAAGTTCAGCTCCAAGCAGTGTTGTCAACACTGTTTTGTGCTACATAAATATTTAGGATGCATTCACACCCGTCCTGTTTAGTCTGCTTTAATCAAACTGCTTTACTCAAATGAGTTCATTTACCTAGAAAGTCCAGTTCGTTTGGAGAGGTGTGAACGCGCAATATTTCTCCAATGTGAACCAAAAACCCAAACTCTAGGTAAAAACCCAGGTCTCCGTTTGGTTGAGATGAACTCTGGTGCGATTCGGATGCATAATGTGAACACCGAGCAGACCGGAGATCCTCCAAAAGCAGGAAGCGGACTGTAGCACAGTGCTTTCTGGGTAAATAGAACCAAAGCAAACGTGCGAGCCAAGTGCTAACGGGAGAAATTGCTCGTGGTCTTTTACAAAGACAAAGAAATCCTCCAACTGCTAAAATCTGACGCCACTCTATTTTTGTTTACATTTTGTGAAGACAGACGTTGGGCTCTGTCTTCTTCAGAGATTTTTGTGTCGTTTCTTTCAGTGGTTCTTGCTACAGCGCCACCACAGGCAAGAGGGGGAAAAATGTTTTTCAATTCGTTAGGAACATTTAACACAGTACAATGTGAAAGAGGGAACACTCCAGCTGAAAATGGAACGAATGTTTGAACAGTGCTGGTCCCAAATTGAACCGAGTTAACATACTATTTTAATTGTTTTGTGTTTTGTTAGAAGTTGAACTTCAACTGTCCTTGGTGCAGCATAATTCCCTAAACCACAACTTACCTGGTTCACTGTGTCTAGATCTCACATTTTACAAAAAATGATGGTTTGAGTCAACAAATCATTTGATTTCCCATGATGCCTTGCTCTTAGACACAGAACTTAGTTGACAGCTGCTCTTTACAGACTCTTCTCTCTTTACCTCTCCCTGCCACTCTCATGTAGGTCCCTCTGTTTGGAGAAGGAAACACACTTCCAGCCGCTCTGGGTCAAGCTATGGGATGAAGGAAATTGATTTTTTCTTGTTTTCCTTCTTTTTCAGAATGGGCCTTAAGAGAACCTTGAGCTATGTGGCAAGAACGAATGACCTTTTATATGTTTCCATTTAAAAAAAAAAGAGAAAATGAAAAGTAAGCTGGTCCAAAGGCCTTATGAATGGTAAAGGTGCATGCGGAGCTTAAGTGGGCTTGACATGATCCATTTACATCTGCTGTGGGAAAATGTCTCATATTCAAAACGGTTACCACAGAAAATCAAGCTGCTGCAGGAGACATGTAATTTAAGTGGTCAGTACTGAATGAACAGAAAGCGCTTTTAAAGGGCCAGTGTTATGTAAAATCAACTTTTTTTTTTTTTAGCTTTACATGATGTTAGAATGTTATTCGCTCGTCAAAACATACCTGGAGTGTTGCCTTGATTCTTTCAGACGCCCCCATCCTGCTCCTTCAGACTAGCCAGCTGTAAGTAGCAAACACCTGGCTCTTTATATGAGCTACTTCTCAGCGAAATCCTGGTAAAAATGTTGTTAAAGGGTTAATAGAGGAGTGACGTTGTGATGACTTTCTGAAGGGTGTTTCAGAAAGACTAGGAGATTCTTAAAGAGACAGAGACCCAATTTAAAGTTGTTATATTACAAAGACAAATTTCTGTTAGTCATATTTTGTCATTTTCCTAAAATAATGACCTATTTTTTTTTTTTGCCAAAAACGTTTTTTTGTCTAAATAATCTTTTGACAGTAACTTTACAATTGCAAAACTATAATTTATTTTAGAAAGTTGACAGTTGACAGTTATACGTATATATATATATATATATATATATATATATATATATATATATATATATATATATATATATATATATATATATATATATATATAGCATTTTTTTTAAACAACTGAAGTTAACATAGTTACTTTATTATGCTATAAAATGCAGATTTAATTTAAATCTGCGCACTCTGAGTCCAACTTACGATAGTAGATTTTGTTTTCGTGCATCCAATTCTTGCCAGCTTTAACACAAATGCGCTCGAATAAAAGAAAAACCTTCCATCTGGTAACTATGTTTAGCTTTGGATCGTAGTGCTCTCTGCTACAGCATTATCTCACAAGATCGGAAGAGGAGTTTTGCTGACTGTCATTGAATGAGGGTTCTGCAACATGATTTTAGAGCCATTTTTGTCGCCATGTACTTCTCCGTGGGAACTTCAAAAAAAAAAAAAAAGAGTTAAAGTTCAAACATTCTTAGTTGAAGTAAATAACCTGCCATGTAGCTCCGTGAGAAGCCTCAGGCAGGGCCGCACTCATCCCCAGCCTGGGTAAAGACACACCTTTGTCTCATTCCTGAATGCCAGACAATAGGCAGGGTTATTATGTCAATTTTACTCGCCCTGCTCTCATCTCCTCCTCTCTCCCCGCCGATCCAACACACACACTTAGACACGTCTCCCCGCTAACTTCACAGAGGTCCCACAGTCATAATTGTGTTCTCCAGAAAGGAGAGGGATTTTTTTGTTGTTCTTTCTCTGCTCCACAAAAAAAACTCCCGTCATTCAGATTTGGCAATTATCAAATCAAATATGGCAAACAAAACTGGCGTCTTTGTCAGTTAGCCTGTGTGTGCCTGAGGAGGGTGGGAAGAAGACTAATCCTGTAGCTGAGCGTTACCCTTTACACTGTTTTTAATGAACAAGATGGCTTTTTTTAAAACAGAAAGTTCCTGTTGCAGGACCTGCGACAGGAATGTGTTTCTGAGTGTTTTAACTGTTTACACACATTTTATTAATAAGGGGGAAAGATTTAAGGAGACAGCTGAAGCGATATGTAGAACTTCTAATGTTTTTGGTTTTACAAATAGGTTTTACAAATCCAAACTTTATTATAGACAATCTGTTATCAATGTATAATAATTCGGTCAAAGTTTTATTTTGCTTTTTGCGCAACCCAGGATTGTTTCCGTGCTGATAAAATCTGGACAAGTGTGCATTTTGTGTTTTCATAAATTAAACTGAGATTTCATTAAATCTCTGTTGAGTGTAGAAATGCCCATTTCCTGGTTAACCAGTCTAGATGTTATAGATTTTAAACCAGAGATGATCAAATATAGTCCAGGTTCTTTCAGAAAACTATAAAATTGTACTTTATTTTAATAATAAATTAAATCTTTTCCATTACAAAGGTGCACAAATCTTTGTCTATATTCTGCTAATTGTGGTGTTTCTATTAAATAAGAAATATAATTAAAATCACACATAAATAAGTCATTAAAAAATCATGGCAGTGACAGATGTAAACAGTTACATGAATTATATTCATAATTCAGCCATGGCACTAGTACTCATTATATATCAGCCAATCAGAGGAGACGTCAGCATCTTATTCAGGTGTTGCAGCAACAAGCCCCGCCTACTTGGGAGCTGCTACGTCTGCAGCGTTTTGGGGAAATTCTAATCAAAATTTTTACAGAGGAGCTATCGATTTAACATGAATGACACAACTTTTTATTAACAGCGACGCTGTGAGAGCTCTGGTGGTTGTCCATAAAAAACAAAAACAAACTATAACCAACAAAGAATACTACTTCCTGTCGACTTTTTCAACATTTCTGCCAGTAGTAACATACAGCCGTTCATTACGTGACTCGTTTCATGTGAAAAAAGTGTTTCCGTCACAATTTTGTAAAATGCATCCATTTTAATATAGCTGGGAAAAAAACACGCAAAAACCTTTTCTCAAAAACCTTGAGTTTTTTTTTTTAAATTGTTGTTTCAATTAAGCAAATTTATCTTTGTAATTTCAATTTGCGCAGTTTTTTGGGTAACGAAAACGTAGCGACTGTTGGACATGTGGTGGCCTTGCAGTCTTTCCAGGACACCCATTGACTCCCGGGGTAAAGTCATACCCAGGCAGCAGGGATAAACAGGTAAAGACGATGACCTTTCAGAATTGTGCGACATGGAAAACAGCAGAGCGAGGAAAAAAAAACTCTACTTACTATAAATCTACTTTCAGCCCCCTCTCTCTCTTTCTTACTCCGTTTCTATGACTCTGCCTTCTCTTCCTCTGACATGCAGCCCCTCTCTTGGCAGCATTGGAAAATGTCAGCCCCATAGACTGGCAGAGGATGAAGGGTGGCAGGAGAAGGAAGTTTGGTTGGAGGGAGGAGGGAGATGGAGGTACGGGCGGAAGAAGCATGTTTATGATTTTTGCAGACACCGTATTTGTCTCGAGTTCTACTTTCTGAACAGGTTCAGTCACAGTTCATGAAACAGAGAGCTTCCATTTAACCGGCCTGGCCTCAAACATACAGTGCTACTGGGAGGGAGACGAGGAGTGCCTGAGTGAATTTGCTTCACATGTCTTCCTGTCATTGTGCTACTAAATTACAATTATTTTTTTTCTTGGCCCAAACTTTAGCTTTTCAAAAGCTCGTTCTGGACCATGCAACTTGATGAATGTTGGTGCGGTTTGGGTAGTTTTATCTTTTAGGCCACAAACTCTCCCAGACAATATCCGTCTTCTGTTTTCCTACATGAAATACTCGACAAATTTCCCTCAACTGATGAAATTTGCTGCTTTATGCCTTTTAATTAAAGACTGGGCATTAAAGCAAAGGTTACCGCAGGGTTAGCCAGTGTGGCGCTGCAGCTTATTATCCATTATGGGAGGCTCGGTCGCCGGACGGAGCCGGCATCATGTGATTGAAAAGGACGGACCAGTGTTGTGTAAGTGGATATAGAGAGCGTTAGAGAAACAAAGAGACACAGTAACAGAGAGTTGGTAGGAAGGGAAGGAGAGGGTGGTGTGTGTGTGTGTGTGTGTGTGTGTGTGTGTGTGTGTGTGTGTGTGTGTGTGTGTGTGTGTGTGTGTGTGTGTGTGTAGGGGGGGGGTACTGCCTGGGTTTACAACCAGGGGCGGGCAAAGGGGAGCAGGGGTAGGCGGCTGGAGAGACATGGATCAGAGGCACTGTCGCCTTCGGACAACAATGCACTGTTTCCCCTGTAATCCTGTGATTCATCTGGCTCAATGGAAGACACTCGATAGCACATGATAATGAAACTTCAACCCCAGACAGCCTGGCTGCCAAGAGCTTTTCCTCACCAGGCCAACAGCTACTTAATGCATGCTGTCTGACCAGAGTCCTCACCTTTCTTCACCAACGCGGACGGTCCTGGCCCAGCCGTGAGCTCATTCAGTCCTGAGGGGGAGTGACTTTGAAAATCAACGGGTGCTACCCATTTTCAGAAGTGTGTATGTTTATAATTTATGCTTGCTGGTATGAGCTCAGTGGATTGGTTTACAAAAACGGTGTTTAACCTTCAGACACGGCGCAATGTGACGTAGCACGCAGAATTCCCAAGAAACTGTTCACCGATGATGGCCTGCTGTGGGATGGCGAGTAAAAGAATTGTGCAAAGCTTCCAGTTGTAAATAATAACATGCAAATTGTGTATAGCTAGCAAACGTTGTTTTAAAATGGTTTCCACAGGTAAACTAAACCCAGCAAGGCTGACCACAGAGTAAAAGGATAGACTGGGATTCACAACACAAATTTGAACAAAACAAGTTGTACACAGAGCCAGACAATGATGGATTTTTGAGGATTTGCACTTGACTTGTGTGGTATTTTTAATAACTTAATACTTTCATTCCACTACATTTTTTTAAAGGCTTTTGTTCCTTCCATTGGCAGTGTTTTTGTGTAGTACACACCACACTACACCCCTACTGTAGGTGGCGATATGCAGCTTTAAACCAGCTGTGAGAAGAAGAAGAAGAAGAATCACTTTTTCCCCACTAGTGTTGCCTTAAAGGAAGTGACATAACTAAATCATGGATGAAACTGTAAAGTGTCTTTGAGCATTTATAAAAGCTAGAAAAATATAAGACTGATGCATTATTATTGACAATCTGTTCAATTTAGCAGAACATTTTCCCAAATATTCTCGACCAGGCTAAAAAACCCTTCAAAACTTCACGCGCTTTTAATGTATTTTTGAAAGAACTGAAAGTGACAATTTGACAGAGCTACTTTTGCTTTTGCTTTTACTGGACCATTATTTGAACAGTAGTATAAACACTTTGACTCAAGTAATGAAACTGAGTACTCTGTCCACCATTTTAAAGTTTTTTTTCCACCAGAAAACAAATAGAAAGGAAGAAGAACGAAGAAAACTAACACTTGATCTGGGTGAGGATTAGTATCTTTTCATTTCTTGGAGAGCTACACACATTCAGCTCCATCATAAATTAGCAGTGTCAGAGTGAAGTGTGGTGTGGGAGCTTTCCTTTAATCATGGAAAATCTATCAAAAAGGAACTTTGTTGTGTTTGTTTGTTTTACCACAATGCTTGTTTATTGCTTGTTTATGTAGAATTTTGCAACTGGGTGTATTTCTGAAAGACATCATGGCCCGGAGAGACGGTGGGAGCGATTTTGCTCAAACAGTGCAAAGATATCCAACGTGCTAATTCCAATAGTTTCCTGTACAAAACTCAAATAACGTAATTCTGCCCATGTGTGCCAGCAAGTGTGGCGCATTGAGGTCGGTCCCAGCCAGGAAGATGAGTTATAATGACTCTTATTTGCTTGATCAAGTGAAAATATCATCATGTCATGAGGATCAGCTCACTTGAATATCGGCAGTCAGTATTCAAGAGCATCGGGAAATTTTTGTCACAACCTGTTTAAGTAGTTAATGGTTTATGGTTTTCATAAACCCAACAAATACCACATTATAAAGTCTGGACTGTCTCTTTAAGATTAAAATCCAATGAGATAATGTCTGGAGTCTTAACAGATACCAGTGATTTACTGAAGAAAAAAGCATTCAGTACATGTACATTTTAGTTTTGATCATTTACAATTTGATTCTTTGAAGTTGTTTTCAAGAACAAAACACTTGTGATGATCCATGCCTCTTTTTGTTTTGCTTGTTACTGGGTTTTTGGGCCGTTCAAATTTGTCACGAATGGTGTTCCGTACCCTTCACATTGATACTTTTGTTTTTGTTATTGTTTCTGTTCTTTGAGCATTAGTTTAGCTTCAAATTGTTTTGTGTCGTGTTTATTTCCCTCTGTGTCACTCTCCAAGATACTCTTCTTCTTCTGACAGTTGTCATGCAGTCACCGCCTCAGCCGTTAGAAGCCAGACTGTTTCCGTTTCTGCTTGCCAGATCCAGTCCTGTTGGTTCATTGTTTTTGGTCAGATACTCTACTGTTCCTCTCTTGTCTGTTCTTTGTTTTGTATGTTTTTTTCTTTGTAGATAAATCTTCACCTTTGCTGCAACTCCCCTTATCTTGTCTGCTTCAGTCTTTACACCACAAGAACATGACTTTTTTTTTTAACGTCACTTTGCAAAAAAGCAAAATCTTAGTAAGTACTTTAGATAGCTTCTAGTGCAAATACCTTAATACACTTGAAATAAGACAAAACTAAATTGTTACTTTTCGGCAAGAAATAAGAGCTTGTTTTAAGTCAATAATTTCATAATATCGATGAAAAAGTTCTAGTTCTACTTCAAGTTATTTCACTTATAACACATGAAAAATATGTTGTTTAAAGTGAAACAATCTGCCAATAGCACTTTTTAAAATCAATATTAATCAATTATAAAGCAAACTTTTATACATTGCTGAATAGTTACTTGTCTGCTAGTTTTGCATTATTTCAAGTGTACTAAGATATTTGCAATAGAAATTCGACCAAAATTACTTGGTTGGATTTTGTGTTTTTGCAGTGCATTCAAAAAACACAAATTTGACTCCATGTCAAACATCCTCCAGGCCAAAATCTTCACTTTTCAAAGCGGTAGCATCGTTTTGCATCTCTAATCCTATCTGTACGTGGCATCTATTTTCACTTAAATTGTTATTTTTATATAATGTAATGTTGCTTTTTATTATATAGTGACCATAGGTGTTTTGAAAGGTGTCTTAAGAAAATGGTGTATTATTATTACATTTAACTGCTCGACTACAAGAGTCGCAGCTTTAGGATGAAAGTTAAAATTGTAGAAGGATTTTAAATAAAGTGTGGTGCGTTTAGCAGACATTTCCATCCATTAAAGCTTCTAGTCCTTAACCAAAGCCTGCGAGTGTAAAAACCCCAGAGAGCAAACAGATTTGCTCTCTGCTGTTTTCATAATTTGCTCCTATACGGCTCTAACACTCGGCCTCAGGTTAGCCAGTAAAGTTTGCTTTAGCACAAAAGAAAAGCGAGGCAAATTATGAAAACGGCAGCTCAAGGTAGTTAATACAATATGCGCGGGGTTTCCTGCTGTGTAGTCATCACTTCTTTACCCTCAGCAGGGGGAAAAACAGGCGAGCACAGCGAGCGGTCGGCTCCCCCGGCTCTGTGTGTGGCGGCGTTAGTGCCGAGGGAGGCGTCCAAGTTCGGCTGCATTCTTCATGGAAGGGCCGCAAAGATTTTTAACGGAGCCCCGTTTTTTTCTTCTTTCTTTTTTTTTTTTTTCACAGTCAGAGAGTGTTCCACTCCAATCAAAGCCACTGGAAGGGAAGTAAAAGTCTGTGTTGTTATTTTACGTCCTTTGGGGAAAATCCATTGTTTCCCTCTGCTGCCTGGTGGTTCTAAAACTCGCCTGCTTTTATGTGACTTTCACCTAACTGCTACAGAAACGCATAGGAGACGTACAGTATACATCCACTCTGAGTACATGCAGCACTCATTCAGGCAAAGATTTACACACACAGAGCAAAGTGCAGTCTTGGATGCTGTTGTGTGATTGTGTGTGGGCGCGTGCGTGGGGATGTGTGTTTATAACTCGGCCTCAGCTTCTCTAGGTTAGGCCTGAAGCTACGCTGTAATAAAACCTCGCAGGATTATTTTCTCTGTAATATTCAAAAGGGCAGCATCAGTTCCAGCAACATGAGAGTGAAATGTGGTCTAATTCAAACACACATTTACGTCCTTGTCCACATTAAAGCCTGATAATATAAATCAAAAGTGCCACTGTTGATAGAATTTACGGTATTTTGTGTTGTAAATTCTATCAGCACTAAATAATGCTGATAGAATTTACAGCACTAAATACTGTAAATTTTAGTGCTGTAAAATATATAGGCTGAATGCCTGGAAAATACATAACACCACCACTTTAAAGTATATTTAAACTAGACCAAAATTGCTTGGTAAGATTTTGTGTTTTTGCTGTGTTTAGCTTTATTTTGTCTTGTAAGAAACAATTTCATGTGAGCTTTACTTAGAAGACTGCAGTTCCAGATGTCCCAAGCTTAATTCCTTCAACAGATCATAGGAAAAAAATTGAGTAAAGGAAATGAACTGATGTGTTATAAGAGGTGAAAGTGACAGTGGCACTGCCTAGACCGAGCAAAACCCAGGCAAATATAACCCTTCGATCTCATTGGTCGCCTCATTCTGCAAAACTTTTTCAGTGTCCTTTTTTTGGTCCCCCCCAACTTCTTAATTCCAATCCGCAAAATTGGCAGTCGCGCCTGGCATTTCCTGGAGTTGCCAATCCAAGTCCCGGCTGCGACAGGAATGTTGATAGAGGTTGTACTTAGGACACAGCCCTGAAGAACGCTGGAGGCTAAACGGCTAGCAGGAGCTGTGGCTAATTCTTACAGACCTCAGTGTGGTCAGATCTGGACACTGGGTCGTCATTTGATTTTATTCTGGGTGACTTGGGTTAGAAAACAGGAGGAGGGGAAGGTGGTGGTTGAGATTAGCTAAATATAAACCCAGCAAAAGCACCTTGTGTTTGTCCAGAGTATTTTTCTGGCCTAGTTTGCAAGGCAAACAAGCTATCAAGTCAGTAAAAATCATCTTCTTTCTGAAGAATCACTGTCTGCCTCGCCCCTCTGTGGGTGAGGAATAGATATATGGAGGGATGGATGCTGGGGTTGAAAGAGAGACCTGTTTACAGCAGTTAACAGGAAAAGGGCCGTTCTCTCCAAGTCACACTCCAGTCCCACCCGGAACGCTCCGGGAGACTTCCTGCGTCCGGTTGGCCAAGAAACGGGCCGAGACAACGGTGGCAGAACGGGAGGGAAAGGAACGAGACTCTGCAGGCTCTGCCAGCTGTTGCCGCCAGCAACACTAGCAGGACTGTCCCGCTCGTTGCCGCGTTGGTCTCCAGCTTCCTGAGCCAGGCCTGCTGCCTCTGCCAAATTTCCACCTTGGTCACAAAGACCTATGACCTCAAGCTGGCAAGCAAACATAAGTCCATTTTCTTCGTTCTGTTCAAGTACAAATACAGCTATGGAAAACTAGAAAGTTGTAAAAAAGAAAAAAGAAAAAGTGTCCAGTGCAGACATGTAAATGAATGAATTTTAAAACTCTGAAATGCTCACTGTGAAGGGCTGCTCTGCAGACATGAGGCAGACGTTGGGCTTGTAAACTCTGACAGATGATGTGATTCCGTCGCTGAAATGTGGCCTCAGTTTGAAGCGTACGTGCTGGAAGTGACATGTTGGACGCCTGTAGGATTGGCGTCTCAGTTCGAGGTGTGGGTTAGCATTCAATGTGAAACGTGAAATGGGCCATAATGGTAGTTAGGGGGATGATTCAGTCTTGCCAAACACACCTGTTCTGGAACGGCTTAAAATGCTCTCTAACCTTAAATTATTTTGATAAAAACGTCTCTTTAGATATACTCATTTTTTGTTTCTTCTAATGAGTCGTTACATGTAGCTGAAATGACCTTGCAGCTTCCTTTCTAGTGCTGTAAGGGGCTGCATGGTGGTGTAGTTTTAGTCCTTTAATCAGGCAACAGAAGACTGACTTCATAATTGTCTTTATGTGACTCTGAAGGTTCAGATCTGAGTTTAGGCCTAAACTCAGATTTCATGTTTGATTGCTACTTTCTATCTGTCGTAACTGAAGCTGCGCAGTGGCTTTACGTCGTTCCTCTTTATGTCCAAAAGACAATAACTTGAAATCAGCTTTCCACTTCATTAATCACACATAAGAGAAGTGCGATGGTTGGATATTGTCGGATTCAAGGGTGTGAAAACAAAGACAATAAAACGGTAAAGAGAAGTCTTCATTACGTCCCGGGAAATTGAGCAAACTTTGCTACTAAGTAGGGAGCGTCCACTAGTGTGGCCGGCTAATATCCAGAGGAAACAATTGAAGTTACCTAATACAGCATCATTAATGCTGGTTACAGGCATCCTATGAAGATGGTGCATATTGTGGGAACTGTCTATAGTTCAGAGCTGATCTATGGAGCTCTGTTTCTCTCCTAGATGAAACAACTAAAGAAAAAAACTCCAGTTCTCTTTATTTCTTCCTGAACATCAACAGCTCTGTCCTCTCACACCCGGAGTCAAATGCTGCATTGGTTTATCTGTCAGGGATCCTTAAAAAGAATTTTCACTTTACAAAGCCCTGATATGCTCAATTCTGTGAACTCTTTAATGATGTTTCATTTCATTTTTATGGACTGTTGCAGCAACTTGTGTCAAATGATATGTAGTTGCCTTACAAAGCACAATTAAATAAAACGCAAGCATGTTTTTAAGGATAAAAGTAACAGCCATCCAGTTAGAAGTAAACGGGACATGTTTGTGTCTGAGTATAAACTTAAAGGTGCGGCTGTTCTTATCTAGTTTTTGGAGGGGAGCGAGGGGGTAGTTGTGTATGGAGATAAAGGCTTTCCGCAGTAAAGCGTTAGTGACAATCCACAGACTGACAGCAGCAGCAACATGCACCCACCTTCCTCTGCCGCTCCGCCTCCATCACCCAGAACTCCCCCAGACTCCATCTGTCGTCTTTCCTTCGCCTGCCAATCTTGTCTTCTTCTTCTGATCTTTAGTTATGGGTACTCTGCCACTTCATCTTCAGAGTATCTTGAATCTCAGAAGTCAGGCCTCGACCACGCGACTAAAGTAGGACGATTTCTGAGTTCACCTAAACGTTCTATGACAAGTTGTTGTCCCAACGCTGAAGCAGGTCCATTGAGGTGTTTTCCTGCCTGCTTACGAGATGTTCTCCAGATTATGAGTCATTCCCAAAGTGTTCCCTCAGAAACAGTCCATCAAATCACCAAGGAAAAGTCTGAAAGGACACATCACTTGAGGAAAAAAGTTTTTTAAAACCAGAACTTAGTTTATAAAGAAGCAAACCAGTTATGTACCCATTCATAATGCTTATAACCGAGTTTCTGGTAACCTGTTTTCATACTGTTTCTGTGTGCTGGTTAGTTATTTCCTGCATAAATCAATCAATCAATCAATCAAGTTTATTTGTATAGCACATTTTAGCAACAAGGCTGTTCAAAGTGCTTTACATCATAAAATCACAAAAATGCAAAGTCATAAAAACATCATAAAGTCACCAATTTGAGAAACCAGGTACAAACTTTACATTTTGGCGACTGACTTCATAAAAATAATTAATACACCTCAAATATGTTGGTCAATATTCCATTTGTTATGGTGTTCTTTTGTAGATGTTTTTTTTCTTCTTTTAATAGATCTATGTGTTCTGTTCTGTGAATTGTTTGAGGTGTTTTGTTTTAATCTGCTTACTCGTCTTAGGACAAAGGAAGGAACTTCGCTATTGTGCTAAATGCTGCATATTTACACTGCTATGAACTGTGGTAATGTTGATTAATGTGCTCTGTCCTAATCAAATCAATTTAAATTTTGTCAGATTGAGTCATCACAGTGTATTTTATTGGGATTTTATATGACAAACCAACCCAAAATAACACATTGTTATGAAGCAGACAGAAACCTATACATGATCGCTTTTTATTATTATTATTATCATTTTTTCATAAAGCATGAAATGTGTATATGTTCAGGCTGCTGTAACCAATAGCTTTAAGTAAAATCCAGAGCAAGCAGCTGCCTTCAGAGGTCAGCTAATCAATAAACAGGGCATGTCTGAGTGTAATTTAATATTAGCATAAATCCATGTTCCTTGTAGAGGCCTTTTCTAAAAGAACATCAGAGATCAAACAGCAACATGAAAACAAAACAGCACAGAACGAGAGCATACAACAGCTTTCATATATTTTACTATTTGTTGTTTTACCTGTAAAGTCCCATAAAAAACATGACATTCAAAGCAACGTAGGTAAACATGGAGGATCTTTCTGGGCTTTTCCTCACTATCTGACTGGAGTGAAGTTGCCCCCTCCCTCCCTTCCCCTCCACCGCCGCCGCAAGTCTAATAAAATTGGTGTCAAACGTGTGCTGCGTCTGTGCGGCAAACATTGAAAAATTGTTGTGCGTACCTCTATCATTTTTGAAGTTATTCATAAATGTTTCCAGAGGTCATGACAGGTCAACCAGCCCTCCAACCGTTTTAAATCAGACAAGATCTGTGCCAATCAACTCAACTACGTTTGTGCTGCAAAAAAATGTTCATTTGTGCTGCATTTGCTTTGAAGACATTAATTCATGTTTAAAGGTCAAAAGGTCCACCAGCCTCACCTCGTCCCTCCTCACATTACCCAAATCTAGCAAAACTGGTGTCAAACGTCGGTGCAGCCAATTTGTTTTGTTTGTGCTGCTGTCATTTTAAAGATATTAATAAAAGTTTCCAGAGGTCATCGGAGGGTCAACCACCCACGGCCCCCACACTCACATTTGCAAAATCAAAGAAATTTTGTGTCAAACAACTCAGCTATGTTTGTGCAGCAACATTTTCATTTGTGCTGCTTTTGCTTTGTAGATATTGATGGTGACCTCTGGAAAATTTCATTATTGTCTTTAAATAAATTAATATCTTTAGGGGCACAAATAAAAATGTTTACTGCACAAACGTTTGATACCAATTTTGTTACATTTGAAGAAAGTGGGGGGGAGGGTGGGGCAACTTCCAATAGCTGCCATATTGTCACCTCAGAGATAGTTTATTGAGGTAAAAGAAAAGAATTCATTTTCAACGGATTTATTATGTGAAGAAAAAATTCCTCTGGAAAGGAGACGGTAAATCTGATGTGTCTTGGACGTACATTTGATGCAGCACCTCATGAAACAGCTGCTGTGGCATCGGAGGCAAAAGAATGATGAACTTAAAGCGGAGCAGAAAGAGAGAGAGAGAATCCTCTTGCAGCATCGCCTCATCATGGCGACGCGGGCCTTGGGCTCTGCAACAATGCCAAACGGAGATGATAGGCCACAGTAAAACCAGTCTGCAGCATCTAATTTAGGAGCTGTTCATGGTTCACCAAATACCAAAGGGGGAAAACAAGAATGGCTGCCCAGCCTGACATGGAAACCATTTGAGTAGGAGAGTCGGAGCCAGTTACAGCGAAGATGAAAATAATTGACTTCGCCTCACCGTTGCACGGCTAGGATTAGTGTTTGTGCCGCAGCTGTGAAAGTGCCCGAACGGCGCTGATGCTGCAGGCCGCGGCTTCCTGTTAGCGCTGACACTGGAGGCGTCACGCTGAGATTGGGGGCCACCGGGACTCCGAGGCCCCCGTCGGAGAACACGGGTGGAAGTCTGTCCAGTCCCCGCGCGATGCTTCTTCGCTTCCTGTTTCCATCGCTCTGGGTTGCTCTCAGACATCTGGGGAACACATTCAGCTGAGTCCAGCTGCCACCAAGCAAACCGCACAGTAAGCACTCACATGCGCACCAGCGGCAGAGGAAGATGCTGAAGCGCTTGTTTTGTTGGGCTTGTGTTAGCATAGCAAGCATGCTCAGTTTTCTCTTCTTCTTTCTGCTTTAAAGAATAAAATCCACCTGACTGCTGAGTGAACCGAGGTCAGAAAGGCACAAAGAAATGCTAGATGAGTTAAAGGGGCAGTATTGTGTGTTTTCCAGGCGTATAGTGCTAATTCGTAGCCCAATCAATAACTATGGTACCTTCAGCTGTTATAAAATGTTTTATATATGAAGTCTTACTTAAAATTACTTTTATTTGTTACTAATGCCTCTGTCTCTTTAAAAACTCCTGCTCTTTGTGAAATTCCGCCTACAGGAAGTTATCACAACATGGCTCCTCTATTAACCCTTTAACAAAGTTTCTTACAAGCGTTTCACTGAGTAGTAGCTCGTATAAAGAGCTCAGCAGATACACAGTTCCACCAGGTGTGTGCTAATTGCTGCTGGCTAGTCTGCAGGAGTTGAGTAACGGGGGAGAGCTGATCTGTGAGGCAGGACTCAGCTCTGAGGAGGAGCTGAGTCCTTGAAGGTGGGGCTAGGTCCATCCAGACATTTTGCACAGCTGTATGGTTGCCATGGGAGATTAAAGGATTTCTCAATCATATGAAAGAATCAAGGCAACACTCCAAGTAAGTTTTTGATGAGGGAGTAGCATAACATGATGTAAAGCTTATAAAAAGTTGACTTTACATTATACTTCCCCTTTAAAAGATTTAGAAAAACAGGGAACAGATTCAGTAGGATTACTGACTTGTGTTGAAAAAAAAATTCACATCAGTTCAAAAGGCTAATAAATAGATTCATAAACACAAAAATGAAGAATATTATACCTATAATTTTGTCAGGTTTCAGTTAGTTTTATAAACACATGAGATAGTTCCACTTAGTTCCACTTCACAGTTTTTCTCCATTAATTGCTGTTAACAAAAATCTCTCCTGGATTTCAGTGTTATATATATTTCAGTGTATTATAGTTTTAGTTAATTATAATAACCTTGGTGATTACGTGAGAAAAATAACAACAATAAAATCTGCGGATATGAAGGGTTTTCCAAAGAATCCTGCTGCACCATCTCTTTGGATTAAACATTTTCAAAGTAAATATAAATGTGTAATCAATAGTTACCATTACAGGACGAAATGTTGAGCTGAGTCTGTTAGCGCTAAGCAGATAGCGGCACATTCAGATAGCTGAAAATAGACGTGGGAGTCACATTCCTGCCCTGTGTTTTTTATTTGATAATTGGGAGTCTAATTGCAGTTCGGTGCCAGAGAGCGCCGGCCTGGTTCTGTATTTGCTCTCAGCGTATCTAATCAGCTTCCTGAAGGCTATCGCTGCACAGCGGCTGGTTAACCATTGGCTCTGCCGGCCGCAGTCGGCCAGATAACATTCATAAACATGGCCTGACTGCCAGCCAGTAGTCTGACTATGAAGGTATACTTACTGAACATCTGAAACATTTTCTTACCAAGACTCTCTGACACAAAAAAACATCAACAAGAAAAGAATCCCAGATGAGAAAGCCAGCACTGGGGTTGTTTTCTTTTTAGCCTGACTGTGATTTATGCGGCTCATTAAGGATTTCGTGCTGACGTGCTGCAGCGGGCTGCTGTAAATTTCAAAACCAAATGTTTTTGCATAAAGTGGAATGATATCCTGTTGGCCGTGCCACCTCCAGTGATTCAGGGAGCGGCGAAGCAGAAAGGGCTTTATTAGATCACTGGCTGTTGGTCATGAGTTCTGGCTTAGAGGAAGTACAGAAAACACTCCGTTTCAGCTCACACGGGTCACAGTTCAAATTTACCGCATGAAAGTGCAGCGTTAAAGTATTACAGACAGAATTTAACCCTGAAAAAGAATTTCAACCGTTACATTTCACGTATTTCATGTAACAGAGCCTTATGTGTGTTATTTGGGCCATGTGCGTAAAGCTGCTGTTGCAGGAGCAACTGAAATTGAAACAGTCAGTAGTTTTGATGTTTTCCAAAAAGTTATTGGAGATGAACTGCTACTGACACTGTATCAGCAAAAAGAAGGTACACCCTCTGTAGTGTCCTGATGCATCACCAAAGTTTCCTCAGGCTTATTACTTATTCAACAAAAAAGAAGCCAAAATGCAACATCTGCACATGAAAACTAAGTACACCTCTGCTGGTTAAAGGGGCAGTATTATGTACTATCACATTTTTTTTTTTTAGCTTTATATCATGTTATATCATTCCCTCATCAAAAACGTAACTGGACCGTTGCTTTGATTCCTTCATGCTTGTTTAAGAAATCTTTTAATCTCCCATGGCAACTATTTATTGTGCAAATCTCCTGGTTGGGTCTAGCTCCGCCTTCGAGGCACAGCTCCTCCTCTGAGCTGCAGTTTCTAAGCTTCAGAGCTTCCAGCTTTTAGTTTCAGAAAGAGCCAGAGTTTTTAAAGAGACAGAGGCCCAATTTGAAGCCGTTAAATTACAAAGTGAAATTTCTTTTAAGCCATATTTGATATATGTAGCATTCTTATAACAACTTAAGGTAACATAGTTACTTAATTGTACTATAAAATGGCACTATCTGCATGGAAGATATAGAATATTGCCCCTTTAATAAGGGTTTTGTGAGGTAAAATAGCAGCCACATGCAGCTAATCAAATGTGCTTCAATAATTGATTGTCAACACGAGATTTCAGGAGTTTGCGAGGTCTGCTGGTCAAGACTCCAGTGTGTGTTCACACAATGGTGAAGTGGTAAAACGTAAGCAACGGCTACAGACGAGCGAATGGAGCTCCCCGTCAGTCTGTGAGGGGTTACAGGAACATCTCCATGAGAAAACAGTTCAAACAACTAAAACAGTTACCAGCTGCAGAATTCTGCGGATGGTCTGTAGACTGCCAGCTAACATGCTAGTTAGCTTTATAAACGGTGCAGATTGTGACAGCGCAATCAGAAAAATACTAAACATGTATGAATTTTTCACAATGATGACCTAAAAAAGCCTCTTATCTCTAAAAACAACATGGCGACAGGGCAGATGAGACAAAAGCAGAGATACTAGACCATAACTCATGTTTGGTGAAAATTTTAACAAAGAAAAAAAAAAACCCAGCATATTAGCACAAGCAGCTCATGCTAAATGGTGGAGAAGTGATCATTTTGGGGTTGTTTCACCCTGAATATGTGGTCCTTAGGGGAGTAACAAAGTCTGTATTGCAAAATTAATTAAGGATTTAATGTATAAACAAGTGTTTGAATGGCCTAATCAAAGTTCAGAGCTCAGTCTTACTGAAAGACGGTAGCAGGGGGCCAAAAATCCTTCACAACGATGTGAGACTGATACAGAAACGACTCATTTAGATAATTGCTGCTAAAACACTGCAAGTTGTCAGAGATTAAACACATTTTACAAAGACATGGTTTTTATTTTAGCTGTGCTCTTTTTTTAAATATAAGTATCTAGAAAATGTTCTATGGAGGTTGTTAAATGGAACACTTTATGATTACTGATAGCAAAAAAAAGTTCTCTATATATTGCTAACGTTTTATCTGTGCATTTCTAGGGTGAGTGTTGCTAAAGCCAAACATAGATTGGTAATAACTGAATCAGAGACATTAGAAGACAAGTTACAGGAGCTTGCTTATGTTTCTGAATCATTTAGTGATTCAACAACCACAAATATTCTCCAAACATGACTTCCTTCCCTTCTGCACCCTCTTCTAACACATAGCAGTTTCCTTTCAGGGTAGACGTGATGGGAGAGGAGATAAGATGCTTTCAGGAGAAGGAAGACACCGTTAACTGTCTTACCACACAGACAGGCCTTGACATGCTCCCTCTCTGCATGCACTTAAAAAAACTAATATTGTGATAATGTATTTTTCTCACCTCAACACCCTGCGTTGCTTACTCTAAAAATATTCTAGACTCTAAAATCTTCGTAGAATAATCGGTGAGACAAATCTTGTGGTCGAAGACTTTCTGTTATCTCCTCCAATCACCAGAGGTGAATAATTTTTTGGATATTATTTTTAAGTACTTTTGGAAGCAGTTTTACAACACCTTACTGGTACTTAAGTACAAGTATTATGAAGTATTGTTGCTCTTGCTTGAGTAAAAGTACTTTTGTACTTCTTTCTTCTTTCTTTGACAGTTAATTTTTTTCTTTTGTTTGAGTAAAAATATGATGAAGTATGGTTAATTGGGTTAAATTTCTGGTCACTCAAACATTGTGTCAGAGCACAGGCACAGCTGCACAGACTGATGTGTCTGGCTGTAAATATTCCTACATCCACTGGGGGAAAAAAAAGTTGTTTTATTTTTACATATTTGTTGAAGTCGTGTCAGAATGTTATCAGACAGATAATCTGTGAAAAGATCGATCTCCTCCACCTCCTCTCTGAGCTACTATTGCCATCTAAAGAAATTCAAAAACAGCGAATCGAAGTTAGGAGGAGGGTTTTAGCTCTGCCAATCAACCTTGTGTATGCGCTGCTAAATGTGTTAATGGCGGAGAAACAACTCACTGTTTCACAAAAACCGTTTATCCGCCTTCATCGGTGGCCGTGCTAACTAGCCTTAGCATTTGTGGCAAGCTATGTTGTGGCAAACCAGAGTAGCAGATAGCAATGGGACGGAAGTGAGCGGCATGTACTTGTGAATGATTGACAGCACTAACACCCTCCTCCTGGCTCTGATTGGCTGTTTCTGACAGAGTGGCGTATCATGTAGTTAGCACTGAGAGAAGGTAAAGGGGCTTGATGTTTTTTCATGGATTATCTGTTACTACATAATAATAACTAACAGATGTGTAAAAACCATATTTTTTATAAAAGATACACACTGCAGCTTTGAGCGCCTTTACTCCTTTATGAGGAATAAAAGCGCGTCGCAGCCTTTGACCTCCATGGCGATAGAAAAAAAAACTCCTTGTTGGAGTCAGTGACTATAAATATCACATCAAATAAAATTTCTGAACGTGGCACAGAAAATCTATTTCATCTGTCTGATGAGAGGTGTGAACAGGAACAAAGCGGATGGGCATGGAAGAGAAAACCAGGAGCCTCTGAAAAAACAGAGGCTTTTTGTTAGACAACACAGCCATCCACTCCCTGTGCCCACTATGCAACAGCGCCCCCTAACTGTTCACTGTAATTCTTTCCCAGAGATAACCATCGCACCCTGAGCCCTCAGTGCAAACCCCTGTTTGGCCAATGAGCCCCCCGCCCCCACTCTCCCACTAATGTGGCACTACCTGACGGTTCTACTGACTCGCACTTTTGCACCATAACACAAAGTAGAGAAGTACAATAAAAACGTTTGACATGTCAGTAATTCATCCTTTGACTCCAATTAATTATCTCCAGCTGAACAGAAACAAAACTGAAGTTTTTATCTTTGGATCTAAAGAGGAACGATCTAGAGTCGGTTTTTACAGACAGAAACTAGAGATGAGGCCCAAAATTTGGGAGTAGTGATGAACCCTGACCTGAACCTTCAGAGTCACATAAAGACGGTTACAAAGTCGGCCTTCTATCACCTGACGAAAGAGGAGAGACAGGACAGAAAAACTTAAGGGAATTATTCGGCGGCAGTTCAAGCTTGGGACAGGCGTTTCTGGAGGACATTTCTAATCAATTTTCCATCTTATATTCTTGATATGTTTTAAATATTTGACTAGAAATGAAACATTTCCCTCACAGTGACCGCAGACATCACTGTGTGCCAGTTTGTGGCTACTTTTTAAAAGTAAATCGCATAACAGGGGGAGAGATATTACAGTACTTAGCTCTTTTTGATGATCAGCATCTGTTTTGCATATTCACAAAGGCCGACGCGTTAAATTTAGTGCGCCTGAGATTCGCCTCGTTTTGCTAGGCATGTGGATCAGGTTTGCGCACTATTTCAGGATTTTACCTGTTTTTTATGCGAACCTGCAGTAATTCGGGCCCCACATGTATGGGCAGTTTCATTTGACTTCCTCAGCTTTCCTCTCATGTTTGCATTGACTTGGCATCGGGTCGGTCCAAGTCTAAATATTTGTCTGACTCGGAGCTGCCCAAAAAAAATGCCTAAAGGTATATTTGGGTATATTTGTGTGGTCAGAAGAGCACTTTGGGGCTGAGTGGCCCTCAGCTCACGCTGAGTAAAGCCGAGTGTGATCCTGTAAACCAGGCAGCCACCAGGAGCAGAAAAAAGGTGCGGTTTGGTTTTTTTTTTAGTTTTTTTTTATACTCAAACACAAATCCATATCTGCTCTAACAGCTTCAAAGTTATCATGAGAGCTCTATATAGCCCATGTGTGTTTTTATTTCATCATCACTCACAGGTAACTCTTTGTGTCTCAGACCTGTGGCTTTGACTGGTTGCTCTATTTTAGTCAAAGTAAGTATGTGTTTCTTAATTTTTTTTTTATAGGGAAAGCAGCAACAAGCAGAAATATTTACATGCCGTTGGTATTTTAAAGTAATTTTCAGTATTTTTAACACACTGTCATTTGCTAGCCTTCTGCACAATACACTTTAAATGTTTATTGAAATCCTTCAGTAACAGAAAGGCCTTGAGCAAAACAGGAATCATTTAGGTTTTATCTAACAATCCCACCTGTTGGAGAAAACAGTTAGTCCTTTACCTTTTATTCCAGTTCAATTCAAATTTATTTCAACAAGCACATTAAACTATGTTACATGTTAAAAACAGAGCAACTGTTGTTTTGTAGATAGATTTAGTTTTGTTTTTTTGAGCCACAGGCTAATTTGCAAGCCCAGCCTTTGCAGAAAGCGCTGGACTGGACACTAAAAACTAAAATGAAAGATTCCTGCCACAAACACCCTGAATATCTGTGACTATAAACAAGAAAAACATGAAAATGTATATTAGAGAAAGCTAATTCTGCCCGTATCTGTCCTCATAGTGGGAGACATGATGGCACAGAGAGCAGCTGAAACGCTGGTCAGAAAAGTGTATGATGTTCAACGCAAAGTGCTGAACTACTGAACTTTTTTGCTTTTCCATGAAATATGTATTGAACCAAATTATCAAAGAGTTATATCAAAACAGAGGGAGGGAGGGAATGCTAACCTAGCACCGTTATAAGGTGCTATTGTGAAAGTTTGGTCAGCAGGAACAGGAGGTGAGTTTACTGAAAATGTGTCATGACTCACCTATTGTGTGTAGAAAACTAGAAAAACCAACAAAATGGATGTGATCCTCTGACTCAGTAAAGCCTTCCAGGAAGGCTTGTGCTAACGGCTATCAGAGAAAACAGCATACAGATACGCAGGTCTGTGATGCCACAATTTCAGACTAAGACTTCATTTTCAACAGGGTGTAAGGTTCAGCATCCAAACTGAACAGACGTGAAGTGTAGCTTCAAAAAGGCCAGTTGAATTAGTTAAAAAAGACAGATTAAGCACATAAAAGCGAGACCAACTTGTTATTTGTCCTTGCACTGGTAATTGCTTTAGTTCCCTGCCATAAAAGCAGTAAAACCTTATCTAGGTAAATATAACTGAGCCATTACTGCCAAGGAGCATCGTAAATATTGCCTAATTATCAATAATCCAGCAGGGCCGCGTCCCATATGTCTCCATTTCCCTTTGTGTCATCATAAAACCGAAGGCTGGGCAATTATTGGGTACTTGATAAGATAGGACAGCATTCCTCTCCTCTTTAAAAGGGCCCAAAATGGGAATCATTTACGGAGTGAAATATGACGTTGATCTAAATCTGCCCATTCTGCTCTCTCACACACACACACACACACACACACACACACACACACACACACACACACACCCACACGCCAACCCTCTTCACACACATTAGCAGACTCCCTCGCCCTCTGGCTCTTATGTCCTCCCTCTCTCTCTCTCATCACGCTGAGAGGACAGTGAATGGCTCAAAGGGATATCGGGTTTCCGTTTGTGTCGGCCCTGTTGTGTCCTCACTAGTTTGGTCGCGTAATTGCTGAAGACCAACACACAGAGAAAGCCGTTTTGTGCCCCCACCGCTGCCCCGCCCGCCTTGCTGTTGAGGTGCAGGTCAAATTGGCGATGAGTTTACCAAGCGAACATGTTTCCATAAAAACTACACGCAGCGGTGCTGGTTCTCAGTGACTCACCTCTGCTGTTGCAACACTTGTATAAAAAAAGGGGAAAAAAGCCCTTTTTCTATTGTTAGGTCTGGTTTGGCACTCACCAGAGCTACTGGAAACGGATCATCCTCGCTTTCCAGAGGCAACTATGAAAGACATGCATTCAAAATGTCCAACGTGTCGACATGGTGTCACTCAGAGAAGAATTTAGCGTACAAACTGAATAAATATGCTGTTCAAAAACTACACAAAACTTAAAGTGGCATAAGGCCTTTAGCTCTGATGCTAGCTTAATTGCATAGCACATTTCAGGAACAAGGTGGTTTAAAACTCTACATTATAAAAACACAAAAATATAGTCACAGAACACAGTCAATAATTAAAATAGAACATTTTACACATCAAAATGTTGGTCAGTATTTCATTTATTATGACTCAAAAGCAAATCTAAACAGGTGGGTCTTTAGTCCAGATTTAAAGGAACTCAGAGTTTTGGCTGTTTTACAATTTTCTAGACGTTTTGTGGTGCATAGAAGGTGGATGCTGTTTCTCCATGTTTGGTTCTCGATCTGTATGCGACCTGAGAGGTTCTGGAAGTGTTGGTACAACAACAGCAGATCTTTAATGTATTGTGGTACTAAACTGTTCAGTGATTTATAGGTTAACAACATTATTTTAAAGTCTATTTTCCCCGTGGAAGGACTTTAGAACTGGGTTGATGTGCTCTGTCTTCCTGGTTTTAGTGAGAATCCTACTCTGATTATTCTCTGTCCCTGTTAGATATGTTAGATAGTTGTTTGAAACAACTTCTGTTCATTTAGCTAAAACATTTTTGACATATTGTGGTCCATTTGGTGCTCAACCTGATTATAAATTTGGCAAAAAGTAGTGCCTGGTTTTTTATATATATATATATATATATATATATATATATCTTAGATAAACTGAAAAACTGTTCTCTTTTACCCCCACAATCACCATGAAGCATCAAAAGAACTTTATGCAGCCTTTTGTTTTTCTCCCCTTACTTACATTTTTTTCCTGTCTGAGTTAGAGTGTGGATTATTTTCTGCATGAATCATGATTGTTTTGAACTCCGAGGAGCTATTAGCTAATTGTTAGGTAATTGTTAGTTTCTACTGCTCTGCTCTTCCTCCCGGCCGCTCCCCTCGCACCACAAACGACCGGCGAGGACGGGCGTGGCAGCCGCCCCTGGCTGCACACATACCTGCATCCTGTGTAATGAGCTCAGGCCTACCTGTTCTGCTGCCTGGCTTAACCGAGAACACATTGATTTTTTCAACCACTGGTTTATGTAAGCCGCTGTGAGAACCTTTCAGCTCAGGAAGCGCCGGATTCACTGCAGGCACTTAACTGTAACTGTCTCCCTGAGAGTGCTTTTATGTTCTGGGTAATTTCTATTAATTATCCTCCACCCACTTTGAAACTAATTACCATTTGCAACATTGATTTGCCACCGACATGCCGGGACAGAGTCAACGCGCGAAAGAAAGAAAAAAAAAAATCAGCGAACACAAAATATCACATTACAGGAACCAAAACCCGACCTATCCTGCAGCAAGGAATCACTGCAGAAAAAGTGTTTTATTTGTTTCTAGTGCAAATATCTGATTACACTTAAAGAAGACAAAACTTAGCAGTAATTTTTCAGCAAGTTATACTAGGTTGTTTTGAGTCAGTCATTGATGAAACAATACTTATGGCAAGACATTTTTCCCATCTTAGAAGTGAAATAATCCGTCAATGGAACCAGTACTTTTCCATCAATAGTCATGAATTATTAACGTAAAACAAGCTTGTACATGTTGCTGAAAAGTCATCAAGTTAGTTTGCCTTATTTTAAGTACTAAGATAAGAAGAAACAAATCAAAAATACTCAGTAATTTTTAAATATTTTTTCTCCTTTTGATCCTTATGAAATCCTAACTTTTTGCAAGCTGGAGTTTTAGCTATCAAAAACGTTTAAAGTAAGAAATTCTGTATCTGAATCTCTAGTATTTTCACAAAAATCCTGATTTTTAAGTTAAAATTTTTGAGTTCGATTCAAAGAAAAACATATATGCAATTCTTGTCTACTGATGCTTACACTCAATTTTGAATAAGGAACAAATAAAAATGTTTTACTTTGTAAATGTTTTATAAAAAAGTGAAGCCTTGTGGATTACAGATATCTTTGCCTGAAAGGGACAAGTAGCTCCACTAGCTTGAATCTTGGCCGAAACAACAACAACAAAAAAGAAACTAATGTGTGTTGCAACATCAGAGTTAAGACAACAGTGTAAAGAAGCATACAGGGGAGAGGGTTTTTTTCTCTCTCAGGCATACTGAGGGTTTAGCAAAACAACAAGCTGAAGCCTGAGGCTGTTTCCTCTGTATTTAAGTTAGTCTATAGTGCTGAAAATACCAATTATCCTGATTTCATAGCCTGCGAAGGAACTAGATAATAAGAGTGGATAATACAAGATGAGGGTTTTGGTTTGAATTTGGAAACTACACGGTCATTAGCATGTTGCTTTGTTCATTAGCCTGCCATATTAACTGTAACTGTTTGTTTAAATGAGGCCTGAAGAACCAATGAAACTCATTTCAATAAAGCTAAACGTTAGCATGCCAAAAAAACCCATAATTTTTTCTGTATGCTAACATATTAGTATTGTTCAACTGTTGTCTAAGGTGGTAGTGCTGGAGTTCATTTTAGCTGAGAAAGGCTAATGCTGCTTTTGTATTCACTCTGTTGTATATTAGCGAGGGCGTCAGCAACGTTGGTTTCGTGTCGTACAGTTGTATTTGTGAATTTCTGTACGCATTGATGAGGCTAACTGTTGTTAGTAAAGCAACTCAGAGCATTTCTCATCATTTTGGACTGCTAACCACTGTCTACAACAGTAGGAGAGTTTGGACAGTACCACCGTGCTTTAGTGCGGCGGCCATATTGGATCTTTTTGGTAGGTGCTATGGTGAGATGAGCAGAGTTCCAAGTTCCTACTCAGACTTCAGTGGCTGTTATAGCTGGATTTTCTTTTAGTTTATTTATTTCATTTCTCTTTGAGATCACTAAAGTAGTTTTGAATTCAAAACTTACTGTATGTACTGACATTAACAGAGGAGGTGCTTGACATTGACTGGGAATAATAAAAATAAAAAAAACCCTTTCAGCTGAAAGTTGTAACGCTTTTTTCACATTGTTTTCTTTAGCGATTTTGGACGCTTGACTGACATCCAAAGTGAGACGGATGTTGCCGGGACAACCCTCAACTGACAGAGCAGCTCATGTTTCGTTTAATATTTCTCTCAGGATCACAGGGAGAAATTAGACCTGACAAGCAACACTTGTCTAATAATTAATCACAGCCATATCCAAGGTATTCATTATAATATTTCCTTCAAAACTCAAATCATTGAACAGGTTTTCACCTCACCTGAAACATACTCACTCTTACTCTTTTGGTATTGCATGTCGTATTAAGAGTAATACATAATGTCCTACACAAAACATTTGTTCATAAATAACAAGCTGATGATACCTCTCACATTTCACACGTGAGAGGTGTGTTGTAGGTTTTAGGAATCTATTTATGACAGTTTCTTTACATTAAGACATTTTTTCTTAATGAAATTTTCCCTTGAAATTTCTTCAGACCCTTGAAATTTTCTCAGACCTACCATCAATCATGATGTAATTACAGCAGGGTTCAGTAGCTGGGTTTATAAAAATATTACTAATAGTTTGGTTTCCTAGAATCTCTTTGACTTCTGTTCATTTTGAGAAAGATCAGAGAACATTGATTCACTCAGAAAATTTGCGATCAGTTAAATTATTAAGTCAATCAATCAAGTTTATTTGTGTAGCACATTTCAGCAACAAGGCAGTTCAAAGAGATTTACATCATAAAAACCATATTAATATCTAGTAATAGAATGCATATTTACTCATTTATTTGTAATGTTATTTAGTTGATATGACCATCAGTGACAAATCAGTGTTAAAAAAGTCATAGCAGCAGCTTCTGTCCTGAGACAGAAAAGACAAAAAAAAAAGTCCTCTGGAAATAATTACAACAATTATGGCAATAATTCTAGTCTCCGCCGACAGAAAATGTTTTTGAGCTCGGGACATTTTAATGACGAAACATGCACTGACAGGTTTCTGAAGTTTAATCTCACCCTGAACAATAGCCCTCACACACACTCACACACACACACCCCTACACGCACACAGCCAGCCAGCTGACTCAGGCAGACTGAGGGGCTGGGGCCGGCGGTCGTGTTGGTGCCTCGGGCCCCCGGCGGGTTTGTTTGTGGTTTGTTTGTCGGGGTGGGGGCGGCGGGGTGGGAGGTTTACCCACAGCGCTCTGCCTGGCACCAGCCTGTCCCGGAGGAGAGAGAGCAGCCTCTGTTCCAGGACGGTTGCGGCGTTTTCTGGTGATGTGGCTCCACGAATATGTGAGCCGAAAACAGCCAGGGCTGATGGGACGGAGCAGTTGGTCAGCGGCCGTGGTCAGGGATCAGAGCAGAGAGCTGGTGTATAGCACAATGATGCCGCGTGACATTTTTGCGCTACATGTCATTTTTCGTGTTGTGTGTTCCTGAATTCAATAAAAATGTTCAGTGAGGAGGAAATAATGAAACATTTAAAGTGAAAAAAGATTTTTAGATGCCTTTTTATGATAACCTTTTAGATAGTGTTCTCATTTATTAGGATCTCCTTTTAAAGGGGACCTACTATTCAAAATCCCCATTTGTAAGTTTTTATACTTCCATTTTGGTTTCTATTGCTTCTAAAAAACAATCCAAATCCTTAAAAAAAACCCACCCCCAAATTCTTTAGCAATAAGCTAATGATTTTTGGTGTCTGGAAAATGAGCTGTTTCAAAAACCTCCAGATTGTGCAGTTACCTAGCAACCCAAGCTTTTGATCAGACGGTTTTACCGCTCTATGCAGCTGTACAATTGCCGCAGGAAAAGACAATTTATTGTTAGTTGTGCAGTAGGCTCCCCTTTTGCTTTTCAAAGATGTACGGTTGTATAATTGAGCATCTGTTTGCAGTCATTTTCATGTGTGAGTGTAAAGGTTGGGGGGCGTGGCCTGCAGCAAGTTATTTAGATTTCAAGTGATGAGAGGCCCTAAAACAGCTCATCCTGACAGAAGCTCAGAGTAGGTAGAGCTGAGCAGACTGAAATCTCATTATCCAGGAATGATTTTGTGCAAAATATGTAATGAACCTGTTTCAAGTCGTCCATAAACATATCCTAACCTGTTCAAGGAAGCATAATGGGTCACCTTTAATGAGGCGTAAAAAAACTACTACATCAAAAATAATTATTGGGTTTTTTTTCCACAAAGGAAAAACAGTTGCACAATCATCATCCAGACCAAGTCCTGTGAAAATAAATGGAACTCAAGCATTCCTTCCATTTCTACTATGATATATCCTTCATGTTGTATAAATATGCGTCACAGAGGCTCGTTTCTCTTAACCTGCCAGTATTTAATTATTTACATGTCTTGATACTGAATATTCAACATGGAATTTGCGTAACTTTATGTTTAATAAAGGAAACGCAGTTACTGTGAGATTATGCTACTGCATTGAAAGATGAATTAATGTTTTGCTCATTTATAGAATTGCCAGGAAATCATCCTGGAACAAAACCTTTTCATTGAAAAATGTGTGTTTTTTCAAAGTTGGCGTGTTTCCATTAAGACAATTTATTTTTATTTGCTCAATAGTACCCAGCTAATGCAAAAAAGAAGCAGCTAAGAGACAGAACTGCACACATTCACAACTTAGGTGGGTGAATCTATAGCAAGGACGGCTACTGCTTTTTGGGAAAAGAAACTTATTACAGGTTCAAAGTCATAATGTATTGGCGCCAATATGGAAGAAGGCACTTAATGATGAGAAGAGACGAAAGCGCTGAACCTTTTGACCTTTGTGCAGAACTCTAAATGAGGAAGAAAGCTGTGTTACTACAAAGTATGGACTCATTTGTGTTCTTGCCAGGTTAATGTTTTCCTTTTTGCTTTCAAACTGCGTCTTGAGTTTTTGGGGATTTTTTTCTCCCCCCTCCTCATCCTGTTTGAAAAAGGAAATCTTTTAATTCAGGGCCACAAATTCACTATTTACTCTACATGGCACATGATTAGCCCAGCGCTAGCTCAAGCCAGCTTTTCTTTTTTTTCTTCTTCTTCTGGACGAGGAAATGAATTCTCTAATGACATATTTATGTAAGTGTGACCAGGCATTAAAGGCGCATTAGCTGAAGTTGGATCCAGAGGTTAAGGCATCTCAACCCCCCCACCCCCCAAAACCTCCGCCCCCCACTCCCACCTCCTCCAACGCCCAGCCGCTCCAGCCTGCTTTTAATGGTCTTGTTTACAGTCATTTGTGAAACCGTTACATTCAAACGGTTTTCCATGTCAACGGGTGCTCGTGTCCTGGGAGCGGTGAAGTGAGTTTATGCTGCTTTGCTTGTCCGGAAAGCTTTTTCCATCACAGGAAAAACAAAAGAAAAAAGAACTGCGTCGGAATCGAGCGCAAGAGAAGGAGTGAGGGAGAGAAGGATGTCAAATGACAAACGAGGAGAAAGAAATGGAGGAAAAGCAGCTTCCTTCCTGCCTCCATCACGATCGCCCAGGGGCCGCGGCTCGCAGGGCAGGCTGAGTATTTTTAGCTCCAGTCGGAGGGGAAATGCCACCTCGGGGTCCTCGGGGAGCAGAGAAGAAGTAGTCCAGCACTTCCTGAGTCTGGTTAAGAAACACTGACAGGGACACCTAGGACCCTGCAGGATGTCACAGCAGAGGTCAGAGGGTGTGACCTCTGAGTGTGAGGTTAATAATGGAGCCCAGAGGGTGGATAACCGATAATCAAGGGAGGTTGAGGTGGGGCTGTAAAATGGCTGTTCCAGATTTTCTATTTATGATTTTTATCTTATGTATGTTTTATACCAATATCTATACTTTAAGGGAGCAGTGTTTAGCGCTACATCATGTTACAATGTTATTCCATCGTCAAAAACATACCTGGAGTGTTGCCTTGATTCGTTCATGCATGTTTGAGCAATCCTTTAATCTCCATGCAACCATTCAGTTGTATGAAACACCTTGGTGGACCTAGCTCCGCCTTTGAGTACGAAGCCCCTCCTCTGAGCTGCAGTTTCCAAGTTTCCAAGCACTCCTCCCCTGCGACTCACCCCCACAGCTCCTTCAGACTAGCCAGCAGCAATTAGCAAACACCTGGTGGAACTGAGCATCTGCTTAGTTCTTTATAGGAGCTACTTCTCAGTGACACGCAGGTAAAAACATTGTCAAAGGATTACTAGAGGAGACATGTGATGACTTCCTGAAGGCAGAGTTTCAGAAAGAGCAGGAGTTTTTAAAGAGACAGATCACCAATTTCAAGGTGTTAAATTACAAAGTAAAATTTCTTCTAAGCCATATTTCATATATATATATATATGTGGCCTTTTTATAACAGCTGCACGTTGGACAAACCATCTCGAGCTAAGCTGGTATCATAGTCAGGAAATACTAAATTGTCTGTCGTCCTGTTCAGACACAATAAAAATATAGAGAGATACAAAGTAGTTTTTGTTGCCTTTGTTAAGTTTCTATAAAATTTTAGATGACACAATGGAGCGGTGGCTTAGCATTTTTGCCTAGCAACAAGATCGTCCTGGGTTCAAATCCCAGACTGCATTAAATTTGCCTTTTTTATCTTTACATTAGTGGGTTTCTCCAGCTTCCTCTCCCCCAATGACCACAGGATGTATTCAGCAGGTCCCCTGTGACCCTGCATGAATCAAAATGGACAGAAATCCTTAAAAAATGTTTTCTTGAAGCAGAAAAACTTATTTAATATGCAATATGTCTGACTATTTACCTTTTTCTGGAGGTTTTGTTGTTCACTTGGAACCATGTGCATCCATTTAGTCTTTTTTTTATTACCATCTCTTTTCTAAGTTCCTGTATGAGTAGCTCTGCTAGCCTCTATGTTGGCAGAAATTACAGGTGAATACGCATATTTTACTGTTCTCTTATGTAAAATGCCTTATAGCTAATAACATTAGTGTTTGTATCTTCATTTAGCATCAAAAGTACATTGTTGTTTTTGCAGCTGCTCGCAGTCATCATTAGACAATTTTGTTTTTCAACCACAAAATTTGTTCTGTTTTAGCTTTTCTAATGCTAAATTCTAATTATGTTAACAAAATATGTGCAGTTTGCAGAAACAGTGTTGCGCGTTGAGCACTAAAAATTGATTGAAAACATTTCCTGTATTTTTTCAGCCTGCTCTCCCCGTTAGGCACTCTGGAGGCTGGATAATCTTACAGTTTGATGAAACCGCCATACGCCTCTGTGTGCTGCTCCTCATTTATCTTTGCCACTGGCTCTTTTATGAATCGGCAGCTCCTGCAGATCGGGTCTCGCTCGGGGCGGGGCTCCATAATCTGCTGCAAGGATCTTTTAGACTAAATTATTCTCTTTGATTTTTTTTTCTTTCTTTCTTTTTTTTTTTTTGCAACAGAAAAAGTGACCTTGGTAACGCAACACCTCGATCCCTCTGTTTTATTTCGAGACGTCTTCAGTCACGCCGCAGCTGCGAACACACACAAGGCCGTAGTTAATAAATCTGCTGCAGGACAGACGGCCGGATGGGTAGCTGATCTTTAATCCAGATCAAGAAAATTAGAAGCGGACTCCCTTTCTGACTGCCTGGATCTCTCAGTCTCCTCCCTTTTTCTTGCCTCCTTCCAGATGGAGAATCCCTCTCCAAGATCATCTGGTTAGGAAAATGTTTAGTGGTCAAGCCTTGCTTCCTGTAATTACCCTATTCTTCCCATCCCAGGGCTGGAGAGAGGCTTTTTGGGGATAGAACAGAACAGGGTACAGTCAGGAATCAGGCCCAGAATGTGAGACATGCGTTTCAGGGGTTGAATCTGCTTCAAACCTAGCAGTGTTCATGTTTAATGTGGCGTTCGAATCATTTGGATGGGCCGACGTGAGGCCCAGCTGCAGAAAGGATTAGTTCTATCTAATCTGGAAAGGACGACTTTACACAGTGGCTGCGTTCGCGTTGTTGTAACGTAGCGGTGAGATCAGCGTCGGTAACAGCACCGTCTCTCAACACTGCAAAAACGCAAAGTCTTACCAAGCATTTTTGGTCTAGTGTCTGGTGAAAACGTCTTAGTTAGTGCACTTAAAATGAGACAAAGCTAACTTACACGTAACATTTCAGCATGTAACCAGGTGAAAAATGGGCCCATGTAAAATATATTTTGTACATCCTGTTTTGCCTTTTTTTCTTTTTTTCTCCGAAGAGTTCTTGCGGTGCTAGTGACTCATATTTTTTCTACAGTAGGCAGACAGGAAGGAGGGTGAGGAGAGGGGGGAAGACATGCGGCAAAGGTCGTTGGGACTGGGAGTCAAACCCGCGACGTCCGCATCGAGGACTAAGGCCTCCAAACGTGGGGCGTGCTAACCCCCTGCGCCACCACAGCACGCCCTCTGTTTTGCCCTTTTGCCCCCCCCTTCCCATCTACCGGTTGTAGTTCTTGTTTGGGCCACCGTGTGGTGCTGTTTTAACAGGGAGAGGTCCACAGATACAGGAAGTTGGGAAAAAAAACTCCTTGTTTATGTACTCTGGGGCACTTTGACTGGGAAGAACGTATAAGAAGAATGTTTTTGAGCCGAGACACTTTGGAGACGATGACGTGAGTCAAGATTCTGGATTTTTGGTAATTGATGTCTGAGTATTATTTTCTACGTACGAAGATAAAGTTATGATGTTGCTGATATCATATCTTTCTCATTATGCCACTGCTGTTTTTCAATGGACTGTTTGATTTCAGTTTACCGTGAAGCTGTTTTGTAGCAATGCTGTTCAATGCTGATATGTTGTTAATGCGCCATTTTGTTGAAGCCATTGTTGGTTAGAGGCTTTGAACTAAAAATAGTCACTATTTTTACACTATTTTTGCTCCATATATCGAACCTTATTTGTCATTTTTGCAACTCAGGGAAATACTGAAATACTGAATTAATAGTACAATTAATCCCAGCTTCATATTGGAGCTTGCTTTAGGTAAATAATGTTTTAATATTTATGAAAAATTCTTATTCGATTGGCAGATTATTTAACGTTTTAGACTTTTTTCCCATGTTATAAGTAAATGAGTCTGCCAGTAGAATATTCATCAATATTTAAGAAGCACCAACTTAACAAAGCTAGTATATCTTGCCGAAAAGTTATTTATAAGTTAGTTTTGTTTATAACGTATTAACACTGGAAACTAGACTAAAAATACTTGGTAAGATTTATTGTTTTTGTGGTGTGTGTGAGCATCTCTGTCCACACTACGGCACATCGTGGGCAGCCGCCGATCACAACCTAATTGGATTGATGTTACTTGTTTTCCCGAGCATTCAATCTAATTTGTCTGGAGCCAGCCACACAGAAATAACAGTCAATAAGATCTGTGGAGGTTGGATTTCTGCTCAGTCTGTTCCAGTGGAATTCCCAAAGAGGATGTTGGAGAAAGTATGAGAGGAATGTCCAGTATGAAATCTGGAATATGAACGGATACTTTACAAATCCTGGCTTTTATACAAGCTTCATGCATCCTGGGCTCACTGATAACACTCACTGGGCTCTACTGAAGCAATCCTAGCTCAGCTGAAAGGCTGATGCACATTTTGATAAGACTTTATTTGACAGGTTGTGAATAAGACTGTCATGACACCATCATAAACATGACATAACACCTGTCATAAACATGAGTAAGTCTTCATGAATATTTATGACTGTTGTCATAAAGTGTCATTTGGTAAATCATGACACTTTTAATACAAAGTTGACATCATTCAAAATGTCTTTGTTATGACAACTTGATATTGACCAAGAAATCATGATCTGACATAAATTTGTTATAAAAGTATTACTGATTAAACTTTAGCTTTAATAACATAAAGCTACATCATTTTTAAAGCTTTATTAGTAATACTTTAAAAAAGTTAATGCAGAAAGCTGTAAAGAAAGTGAAAACGCTGTTTAAATAAAACTGTTGGTGAAAGTCTTTGGGGGGAGGATAGGACACTCCATGAAAAATGTAACTTGTTCAACAGAAACATTCACATTTCAATGTCTAATGGAATTAGTTTTAATCACCGGAAATGAAAGTAACTTAATTACTGGTGGACATCTGATACTAACCTGGATTTACTCAAGATGACCGCAGAAATATGTTTTCTAAATGAGGAAAAGTTATTATCCCAGCGTTAGCCATAAAGGCTAGTTTTTATCTGTAGTCCCTCAAGATACAGTCATTACAATATATCATAGTACAATGCAAACAATTAACATGTTTTTTTTCTTCCAAAAGAGAATATTAATGATAAACAATATAATTAATATTCTCTTTTTTATCTCATGCTCTCTACCATGCCACAACTGGTTTATGAATGCTAACGCTAGTTAGCATGGCCACCAATGATGGCGGATGAATGGTTTTTCTGTAACAGCAAGTTGTTTCTCTGCCATTAGTACTTTTGGTAGCGCATACACAAGGATGATTGACAGCGCTAAGAGCCTCCTCCCAGTTCTAATTGGTTGTTTTTCACGGGAGCTGTGCATTTTTGCAGATTTTAGCTCCGTTTTTCTCTTCACAGATTATCAAACTATACTGTCATAAAGTGGTGGCAGTTGAAATATGTATGGAAATACTGCAGCTTTTCACGTGGCAGGACCCAGTTTGGATTCAGTTTTTATTCATTTTTGACATGCTCACACCGTCTGATACCCTGTTTGCTTCACATCTGGTATGTGTTCATATTTTAAAAATAATCTACAAAAGTAGAAAACAACCTATAAGGACTGTCTATGCAGTACTGTAAGACACTAAAGTTATTTGGCCGTTTTCCAATTCTCGAAACCTATGTAAAAACAAATAATAATGACATTTAAAAAGTATTTTAAAGTTACTGTTTTGACAAGGAGGAGCTGAGTAAGCCATCGAATGGAAAAAAAAAAAAAGTTCAAACGATCCTGAGAGTTTGTCCCTGCTCCAAACCCATCCCTCATCCAAATCCACAGTCACATAAAGGGCCAAACCTAATGTAATCACAGAGCGCTCGTATAAATTAGTAAGCACTCACCCACACCGTTAAACTCTGCATGACATCTGCGTGTGTTGTTAAACGCAGCGCATATAGGCAGAGGAGTTACTCTTTTTCTTCTTCTCTTTTTAACGTGTGTTTATACAGGGCGTATGGACGTCTGTGTAAACAAGCGGGACGACAGCCTTTTCGGGGTCAAAGGGTTGCAGGATTTACAGGTCTGCTGCCGGAGGCCGCTTCTGGAGCAAAGAAACCGTTCCGCGAGCGCTCGAGTGACAAAGCTTCTCTCACTGGCGTTCTCGTGACGAGGCTTTACAACGGCCCGGGCAATGTGGAGCAAAGTGGTCGCCTTTCGTTAGCCGGTTAGCATCCGGGATCGCCTCAGTGCCACCGCCTTAATTATAATATGATTTTCCTTCAGGGTTTTACAGAGTCGTCTTTCTTTACTCAGACAGGCGTGGGACTGGTTCTGGGGTTGGGTCCCATTGCTGCTTGGTGTTGGGACTTCACAACAGCTTCTTAAAGCTTCTATCTGGAAATGTTTTTTTTATTTTCAGGATGGTTTTGCAAGTTGCACGTTCAGATATTTTTCAGTCATTTTGTAATGCACAATCATTGTGCACACTAACAATTTCAAGCTACACCACAACAGCATTGATCTATATTTCTAACTTGCGAGGCTTTATGTAATAAAGTTCATCAAAAGAGTGAAGTTTTTCCACTCACAGTGTATATAATGTACAGTCAGCTGTCTTTCAAGGGGCAAAGCAATTTTATAGCAGAGTCAAGTAACTACTGTATGTTACCTTCAGTTGTTACAAAAACGCTGTACATGTCAAACATGACTTAAAAGAAACTTTACGTTGTAATTTAGCACCTTGAAACTGGACTCCTGTCTCTTTAAAAACTCCCTCTCTTTCTGAAACTCCGCTTTCATAAAGTCATGACAACATGGCTCCTCTATTAACCCTTTAACAACAATTTTAGCAGTGTTGCACTGAGAAGTAGCTCATTCCACCAGGTGTTTGCTAATTTCTGCCGGCTAGTCTGAAGGAGCTGAGAGGGGGAGTAATGAGGGAGGCCTGCTCTGTGAGGAGGAATATCAGAAGATTGGAAACTGCAGCTCGGAGGAGGAGCTGCGCCTCGAAGGCGGAGCTTGGTCCACCCAGGCATTTTGCTCAGCTGAACGGTTGCCATGGGAGACTAAAGGATTTCTCAAACATGCATGAAAGAATCAAGACAGAATATGTTTCAAAAAAGTTGATTTGACATAATACTGTACTAAAAGTTCTTGTGTCATTGTTATATTTCACTTATAACAAATACTAGTATATCCATCCGTCCGTCCATCCATCCATCCATCCATCCATCCATCCATCCATCCATCCATCCATCCATCTTCCTGAAAATGGATGGATGGATGAACAAACACTAGTTATTTTTCCTTGTAAATAGTATTTTCATCAATATTAAGGAATTACTGACCTAAAACAAGCTTCTATATCTTGCTGAAAAGTTACTTGTAAGGTAGTTTTGTCTGTTTTCAAGTGAACTAAGACATTTGCAAAAGACAGTGTTAAAACCCTCAATGTGTAGTTAGACCTCTACTGGTCCATGAAGTTTCTCACTTTAAAGACGGAGGCTGTGTGTCTTGAGCAGTTCACTGCAACACGTCCAGATCGGTTCACCTGTATGTCTGTACTACACAGAGGTCGGCCGTGTGTTCCCAGTCTCTTTGCACAACATCAAGGTGGGAGTGAGGGGAACCCAGACGATGTTTACCCAAAGCAGGTCGGCCGCTCTGCGCTTGATAGCAGGTCTCCGGGGTTTCACGTCAACAAGGAAAAGCAAGAGCGCCAGCCTATTGATCGCATCCGTGGGGAGAGATAAGCTGTCGCCACTCATGAAGTCATTTCATAGGCTGCATGCAGGAGCAGGGGCCCGGCTGCGTGTGCCGTACCGAGCTAATATGTTGACACAAATAAAATGAGACGTTTAGCAGCGGGAAGGCGACCGTGCAAAAAAAAACCCCGGCAAAACCCGACCTATTAGGAGGCCTTCTGTCTGGATGTGGCTACAAATGTTCCTCTGTGGCGCTGTCGTGTAAAACACTGGGCAAAGATTATTAAAAAACACAAAGCACACCATGGAGCTTTTTTTTTCTTTTTGCTCCTTAATTTTTTTTTTTTGCTTCTTCATTTTGTGGCTTTTATTGGGATTATGGTGGATCCCCTGGCCAAACTCTCACAAAAGGCTGAATACTACGCTGAAAAAGTTAAGCCTATGTAATCTGAATGTGCTTAGCCATAAACCAATGTTTCAGAGAGTTTGTGGTTAATTAAAATACATTTACGTTGATCCTGATAATTTTACCATGTTTACTTGATAAAAGGAAAGGAAAAATATATTTGATATTTTTGCAATTTGAAGCTTGTTAGAGTTGCAGTTTGTACCTTTTGCAAAGAATTAAGCTTTGACAGTTTGATATGAGACAGATATTGTGAAAAGATCGATCTTCTTCACCTCCTCCCTTAGCTGTCTGAAGAAATGCACCGCTCCCAAACAAAAACAACCAGTCAGAGCCAGGCGGCGGGTCTCAGCGCTGTCAATCGATCTCATGTAGGCGCTGCTAAATGTATTAACGGAAAAAAAGACTTACCATTACAGGATAAAGAAAAACCAAGGCATGAATTTAGCATGAATGCTAAGGCCATGCTAACTCAGCTTAGCATTCATGAGAAAGGGGTAAAGAGGTAATTGACAGCAATAAGACCCGCCTCCTGGATCTGATTGGTTGTTTCTAGATACCACTGGGAGAAGACAGAGGAGATATATTTTATTAGATTATCTGTCTCATAACATTCTGTCACAGCAAAGTGTCAGTTTCAACAAACACATAAAAAAAAGCTTCTAAAAGTTACACACTTCAGCTTTATAGCTTAACTTTACTTTGAAGATTAGTTTGTATTGCACTTGGCCAGTTCTACTCCTACCTGAACTATTACAGGGCTTAGACTTCACTCTTTTGATGAAATTATAAATGTGCATATTTTATATATATATGCTTTCCCAGGTGTTCTAATGGACAAGAATGGCAAAGATTACTGCAAAACGGAGCAATTAGTCAAACAACTCCTTTAGCTGTCAGTCCTTGTTTGAGCAAAATTCATATTAATCAACACAAAGAGAATGTTGGCTTTGGTTTCTGTACAGACCAAAGTTAGGTCACTCCCCTTTGACGTGGCAGCAGTGTTTGGAGTGTGTACTGGTTGAGTTGGTGGTTCACATTTAATGCCAGACCTTCTCTCACCTTGTTCCCCTCACTCATCGCTCTCGTTTGGACTGGTTTCCGTTGCAGTTCTGTCGGAGAGCCTGACAAAATTGCACCCTGTGTTGTACAGTATTACATTCAAGTGAGGCAGCATTAATCGGTATAGTAGTCGGTATAGTTAGAGTATAAAATGAACTAGTGTAATCAGCAGCAGAAAGCACAATCTGTTGCCTACAGATTGGCAACAGATTGCCAATCTGTAGGCAGATTGGCAATCTGACCCCATCCTATCAGCTTTACTTTACACAAGTAAAGATGTGTACAAAGAAAGTTCTGGATAAATTCCTAATGTCCAATCTGCTCTGAAAAACAGCCGTTTTTCTGAGTGCATTAGAATGAGTGCTGGGTTCTCATCAGCAACATAATCATATTCAAGAAATATGCATTATGATCAGTTAGTCAGATTAAAAATACTGTTTGAAAATAGCAAACATACCTCAGGTATTAAACTCATGTTTTATTAACCTCAGGTTCCATCTTTTTTTTTGTTTGTTTTTAATGATCTGCTATAATAGTTTAATCTTAAATGTTATGTTTTAATTACCTGTGTAGGTATGTGTGTGTAGTTAATCTAGATCATGTGTTTCATTTGAATTTTTAAATGATATTGTAATTAAGTGTGGTTTAAATTTTTTTTCATTTAAGCATCGGTGGGAAAATTGTTGGCACAGTGACACATGGCTTTTGCTTTTCCCGGAGTTTATTTTATTTTATTTTTTCGGGCTTGGGGAGGTTCTCTCTTTCTGCAGGTGTAGACGCAGACTTCCTCCACCCTTCTCCCTTTCTTTTCTGTTTCCGTGTCCATTTGAAAATAAACCCGAATCAGTTACTGATAGATTTAAAAAGAAGCCAAGCGTCTTGTGTAACCAGTCTGGTGGAGATAACGCCAGTCAGCTCTCTCTGAAAGAGATGACTGACAGAGTGGAGGCACGGAAAGTCAAAAATCCATGTATGGATTACAGAGTCCTGTTGCTTGCCCCACTCCCACGTTCCTGCTTCCCCTCTCACTTCCACTGCCAGATCAATTTGGTGCGGGGTGTGGAGGGGGGTTATTGACTCAGGTAAAGGGCTTGTGATTCAGCTAGTCGATGTCTGTGTCTGCGCAGTGGATGGAGTGGGCCGTTGTACGGCGGGCCAGTGGGCCTGTTTGTGTCCAAATGTAGCCGTTCCACGCATGCTGCATATGTGTAGATTCTATACTTTATAGCAGCGAATGGGCGTTTTTATTAAAGCTGAAGAGGCAGGCCCGGGCCTCGGGGTGCGGAGGGGCAGACATCGATTCTCAGGCACCGTGGAGCCACTGGTCTGTCTCCAGTGGTGGGGGGAAGGCTCCGTCGCTTGGCTGAGGAGCTACGGTGGCTGGGGGCAACGAAGGGAGACAGGCCAGGGGGGTTAAATGGTAATGGTAGCTGATAGGATGGGGTCAAGCTGGGGGAGGGGGTAGGGGGTCTTCCTGCTTCTTTAATGATTAAAGGAGGATGCGACACCCTCCCCGGAGCCAGGAATCCACCCAGAGGCGCTTTAGTGCCACTGTCCTCGTCGCAGCGGCGTTACGTCGCTCCACTGGAGCCTCCATCAAAGCTCTGATCACACCCAGCCAGACACTCTGCTCCCTGACACAGTTCACTGTTTGTGACTTATCTTCTTGAATCTTGTCAAACCTGATGGCTTTTGGAAAAAACAAAGCGGGTTCCCACAGTGTGCAGAGCTAACCATCCGGCTCCACATCTCTTGCCTTGGGAACTGAGTCATTTTGTAGTTCAGGCGAACGATGATTGTCTTTACATGGGGCCAACACCAGACTGCATTAGGGCTGCTCCTGGGAAGATGATTTATTTCACTGGACTGATGAACCTGGATTATGACAGCATTTAAATCTTTAGGGCAGGGAGGAAATTACAAGTATTAGTAATTCCTGCCAGTAGATATATGGTTAAGCATCAAAATACAAAAATGGTAGTGAGACAAGATAAAAAAGGACATAAAACTACATGTGAAGGCTGGTCATCGGCTGATCAAAGTCTGTAACCCTTAATTAGTCAAAACTGGTGAACAACAATGTCTTTAATGTCATTTTCTTTCAGGCATTACACTGAAATGAACACCTGATGACAAAGCAAAAAGCCCTTTTGTCTCTGAACATGGCAAGATTGTTAACATTCACTAGCTAGGTCTCAAACAAGACCTGCTAGACATAGACTCTTTAATTTTCATTAGACATGAAGGATCTACAGACTGTAGACCCGTACTAATTTCCCCTGGGAAATTAAACTGAGTCTGGATGATTTCTGGGCCAGACTAAGGCGAGAAATTAACTCAAGTTCATCTTGTACACACTTCCTGTTGACAGAGTTCAAAGTAATGTACAAAGTGCCCTAAATTAAACCTAAACTCATGTTAGCAAAAAGAAATCAAATCTGTAAAGTTTAGCTGCATGGCACAAAAAATATTCAATGGAGTATTACGCATGATGTGTAAAATCTCATTAGAAATGACCTGCCGTTTATTTCACATGTAATGGACACAAAACAGAAAAAAAGGAGAAAAGAAAAGGGAGAAAGCTGGGGAGAAGATTTAAAGAGACAGGAGGAGATAGGAGTAAAGGAGAGAAAAATGGACAGAGAGCACAAGTCAGCACACCACAGTCTGCTCCTACAGAAAGAGAATAAAACGAAACCAAGAAATCATAGCATCAAACAACATGCTTATATAAGAATAGTTATTATAGCATCATTACAAAGTACACACTACATGTTGATATATAAAGCATTAACCTACTGAAATAAATACCTGTATGAGTGACAAATCCAACATATGTTGAAGATTGACAACTAATCTTTGACTGAATTTGGAATCTGACTCTGAGACAAAGAAGTCGTGGAAAGGGAAGAAAGCATTCTAGATTAACACCACATGTTGTCACATTTATGTGATTTGTTTCAGGTTTTTTTTTTTGTTGTTTTTTTTTTTTTTGCTTTGTTCTATTAATGTCCTTCTTTCTAGTGGTCTGCTGTGGTTTCAGTTAGCATCTTCAGAGAGCCGGCTCTCAGGGCTTTAGGCTCACACTCCACTTTCCTCCAGTTGAGTAAAGAAAGCCAGCCGACACAGAGTTGAAAATGAAAAGCAAAACACTGAAATACACATGATGCAAAGCATTCATCTTTGAAGCTGAAGAGATTTCACTCAGATCCCTTGGATTGCAAGTCTGTATTTTCTGCTACAGTCCTGCACAGTATATTGTTATTATTATTATTGGTGCCTGCCATAGCAATTGCTATGATAGGCTATTGCTATGGCAGCATTAGCTTTTTAGCTCATTGTTAAATAAAAGCTAAGCTTTACATGCTAAATGGAGTTTGTCAATCTCAGTTAACATGCTAGTGATAATCCACATCTTACTGGCAGTGTCAACTAGTCGATCTACATGCTAATGGTAAAATAAGCATCTTAGCTCATTTTTTATCTATTAGCTGTGTTCAGCATATTTAATGGAGTAAGTCAATATAAGTCCACATACAAGTAATATTAGTAAATAATGTTAGCTTAATTACTAGTAATTTGCATTTGAGCTTCTTTAAGTTATAATGTTTGCATACTCAGCGTTGGTCAACATGCTAGTGATTCCCCATATGATACTGAGTACATTTAACTTATCATTGTTGCTGATTTTCAGCTTCAGAACTGCTGACGTGATACACACACTTTGGCCCCTTTAAGATTTCCTCAGAAATGTTCTAGTTATTCCTACTACTATGATTGTTGTACAGTCATGTTTTTATATGTTGTTTTTAACACTTTCAGAACTTCTTTGCGTGAACCTTTATACCCCATGCTCTGAATTCCTGATTTGAGGATTAAAGGCTGTTTCTATTCTATTGTATTTTATTATATATATATATTTCTTCTTCACTATGACTTGAATTACCCTATCACCCACACATGTTACAGCTGTGACACGTCAATACCAGCTCTAACATAAAGGTCCACAGACTCAGCTGGGCCTCAGCTGCAGTCTTGATCCTGCAGCCAGATGGACTTCTGTGCCGGTCCATCTGGCTCTCTCTTGGTGCCAGCCTCCCTCCACCAGCCGTATGATCAATAGCCGCCTCACTGCTTAGTCTCTGCTTCCACGACTCCCTGGTCCTCCCATCAGCCATGATCCCTGACTTCAGCCTCATTAAAAATAAATCACATCCAAATTGCATTGATTCCTTTTTACTCATTTCATTTGTTGAACGTCTTCCCGTTGTCTTTCCTTCTTCTCCTGTTCAGCTGCGTCATGTTGAGGAATGGGCAGGAAGCCCCCATAGTGCCGGGATCATATATCACTTTGTAGTCTTTAATAAATGACTTTGATAAAAACGATTTCTTTTAGTCTAATATTGAAGAAATGGCAAGAAAATCAGCCATTATTGCTGCAGCATTTTTAATAACTGTGAAATATTCCTAGAAATGCCTACGAACAAGAGAAACATAAATCACACAGAAACAAGAGTTTTTGTCAAACATGAAGTTGATGAATGTGATGTAAGTTCATCCCTCATAAGAAACCAAAAAGATAACTCATCAAAGCAACGTCTATGTCACTGTGTCCATTTTTCTTTTTTTTTTTACCTTATTGCAGATTCTCCATCTGATTTCGGTTGCATTCCTCCGGGAGATTAGAGCTGAAGCTCACCTGTTGAGTTTGGTGCGAGTCTGTACAAGCAGGCAGACCAACCTCAGCGTGATGTACTGATACCGAGCCGCCAGTCCCGCCATCTCAAAATCCTGCCTGATGGACTTTGTTTGCCGCCACAGCTTACTCAGAGTTACGTTTGAAAGGCACTAATTCTGTAGAGAAAGGCAAACGGGCGAACTCCATAAACACAGTGAACGTGCTGCACAACAGCATTGACAGCGTTAGCGTTTGACAGGCCAAAATGTCAAACAGATTGAATCGCAATATCAATATGGGCAATAATGCAACCACAAAAGTCTACATGGGTGCAATATTTAGTCATGCATCCAAATTCTGTTTCCTACACCGAATAAAGAGTTTCGTTACTCCGATGCTAAAGCGCATAGCGGGAGGTGAAAAGAGAGCAGCGAGGAAAATGTGAGCACAACGCAATTAATACCGTCATGTCATGTTTTCCTAATATTGTGCAGCTCTTGTGAAAAAGTAAAGAAAGGCGGGACTGCTGATCAGATGAGTTTTAGCTGTTTCAGTTGAAGTTGGATATTTAAAGCAATGCAAAGTAACAAAATGTGAGATTTGTGTGAATCAATGCTACACTCTGGATACACTCGAATGGATAACATCTGCGTTGCCAGGCAAAGTTGCATTGGTAAAGGTGCTGGTTGATCAGGTTGAACAGATTTTTTTTCAATGAGTTTAAAGATACAAACTTTGTTGCCAATGTCTTGATTTCTGCCATAATGTCTTTGCTAAGCTCACAGTGAAAGTTTGTTCGTAAATAAATTATATATAAAAGCCAACCATATAAACCCTCCTCAGTAACAGTAACTTATTTATTGTCAATGTTGTAGACTCTGTTGTGCTGAAAATGAGTATTCAGCACTCAAAGTGGTTTTGGGTGCTGTGTATGCTTTGATGCTTAAGGCTGGAGTGACGTATTTCAATTCACAATTTGTTCAGCGGTGAAGCATGTTTCCACATCTACATTTTTAAGGTGCACATTGAATGTGTGAACAAGCTGAATTTCTGTTTAGCTTTCGATTTGTATTGTTTTGATTTTTTTTAATGTTTGAAATGACTAAAATTAGCTACAACAGGGCATTGGTCTAAAAAGCAATTGGCATACAAAGACTAAAATCAAGCTAACTCTAATATGATAATTCTCTGCTGAGGTAGAGAACCTGAGATGTTCTGCAGAGGATAGAAGGCCAACTTTGTAATCGTCTCAATTTGTCTCTGGAGGTTCAGGTATGAGTCCGTCGCTCCAACAGCTGTGGACAGAAATACCAGCCAAAAACCCTGGAAATCATGCCCTCCCTTAAAACACAGGTGTCAAACTCCAGTCCTCAAGAGCCACCGTCCTGCAGTTTTTAGATGTGCCACAAGTACAAAACACTGGAATGAAATGGCTTCATTACCTCCTTGTGTAGATCAGTTCTCCAGAGCCTTAATGACCTAATTATTCTATTCAGGTGGTGCAGCAGAGGCACAACTAAAAGTTGCAGGGCCCTTGAGGACTGGAGTTTGAGACCCCTGCTTTAAAATGATGTCACGCCTCACATCTTCTCATGTGCCCCATGCTGGGTAGGTTACTCTTGAGATATTTTTGTGTGAAGTGTTTGTTTTCAAATGATCGTAGACTATTAGAATGCGAAAAGAGGACAAAGCAGTACAATTTTGAGAACACTTCCCAACAAGTAACATGTTTTGGGAAAGGAGAAGTGAACAGCAAAGCGTCACATAAAGCCAGGCTCCGGTCTAATCCCACCTTGATCCCCTGAGCTGCAGGTAAACCTGCCCCAGGGGGCAGGGGGGTTTGTGTGGAATCCTTTTTTGTTGTTCTAGAATTAAGCAGATTTTTTTTTTTTACACACATGTAATGTGTTATTTTTTTCATTTGAGTTTTTTTTTTATTATTATTTCTGAATTGGTTCACAGGATATATGTGCTCCCAAACTATATGCTATCTACTTTTGTAGTATTTTGGGTTGTCAACAGATTTTTATATCAGTCAAAGATTACCTGAGTAAATACAAAATCGATCATTTCTTAAGTAAGAAAGATTGGTGATTATCATCGTAACCTAATAACTGGATGTGTCTCCCTTACTGACAGCCACCATCAAGCATTTGCACCAACTAGAAATTGTTCGTTTTACTTTGTTGTTACTGTTGGAGGCTTAAAAAATGGCTACAAACCTTCTCCAGACTCACTGATTTTGGATTTGATCCAAAATCCCCCCAAAAATTTTTTTGTAAATTGGGTCATAAGGTTTTGCGTTTTTGAGATTCTTTTTTTTTTTTTTTTTGAGAAAGTTTTGTTTTAGTGATATGTTGATTTTTGCAAGTTTGGGAGTAATATGGGTGGAGGTAACAATTGTTGGTTGTTTCACAAGAGGCCGGTGGGTTGGGATAGAGTTTCCCCATTAATTAATGACATGACAGTTTGAAAACTGCCATTTGTTTACATATTTACTCAGGTTATTGTCATCTCAAATTAAAATGAGTTTGTTGGCCCTACATAGCTTTGAACAGTCCAAACAATATATCAATGCATACATATATCACAATAGACACATGATCATTTTGATCATTTCCACTGATCTCCGATCCAAAACCGCACAGCATTCTGGGAGATGTAGGCAGAGGAAAGCCTTTAGTTGCTCAACTTCTCATTGTTAGCTTAGAAAGGTTGGTGGAATCAACTCGCTCTTTGGTAACCTAGCAACAACCTGTTGAGTAACCTGCACAGCAGCAGTTTCACCATGGTGCCTCATGGCCGCTTAAAAATTTAAAAAACAACAGCGTGAAGTGAGAACTGTGGCTAAAACAGGAAAAGTCACGGTGTTTGGCACCATTTCAGATATTTAAAACCAAAAAAAAAACAAACAATAATAATCGATAGACTGATATGGAACGCTTATTAAGATAAGTTTTTCAGCTGTATCGGCCAGCCCTACATATTAATGACAAAAACAAAATCATCAATAGACTCAAGTTTTCTCACAGCACTGTGTGTCTTATCACAGTTACAGAGGAACACCATAAAATTATCATTACTAACATTACTGTAAGTCTTTGTTCTCCAGATGCCTCAGTAAATATTGGTGATAACTGTAAACGTCAGAGCTGATGGTGAACGGGCTGAGATGCAGAGAGATTCAGTCTGACTTCAGCTGAGTGTTGCTGCGGGGGGCCAGAGGCAGCGGTGGACTCCAGGCTCAGCAGAGGGAGCTCTTTCTGTGTGAGTCTGACTGAATCGGCTCACGTTGGGCTGGAGAAGGGGATCAGTTTGAGTTTTAGGAAAATGAAACATTTCCACGGGTTTCTGTGATAGCGTGGTCACCTGACCTTTAAGCATCGCTGTGTGGACCTTTATATGTTAAAGTTAGGAGTGTTTTAACCAACGTGATGCTTAGGAGAAGAAGAAGAGAATCAAAATAAAGTTTAAAAACTATGGGACTTTATGCAAGTCTTTCAGAATCGAAAAGATCTGGTTGTTCCATAACCGTTGAGTGTTTGCTGAGGCTTTTGCTTTGTTTCAGAGAAACCTTTCCGCTCCGGTATCGTTGCCTGTATCCATTCCAGAATCAAGAAGCTTGATTACTTCTGGGAGTTCACCTGACATGACAGGTTCCCAAGACTTCACACAACATTTTTCTTCATATCACATGCTCCTGCACATGCAGTCATGATAAATGGAAACCATTTCTCTCTCTTTCTCTCTCTCTCTTAATTGACTAGGCTAAAACATAATTCATATATTCCGGGTGAAAACCAAACAAAGCGTGGAGAAGATGGACTGTTAGACTTTAAAATCTTTAGACATAGGAGCTTCAAGTGGAGAAAGTAGAAGTTTACAGTCACTCTAAAGACAACAGGGTTGTGGGAAAAGTTCTGGGTTTGATCCCAGGTTCCTCCTGCCACATGTCCATGGGCCCCTGGGCGAGGCGCTTCACCCACACTAAGTGTGTCACTGTATGAGTTTTTCTTTTTTTTGCATTATTGTGAGTACAATTTTGTGAATCTGGCCCTGGCTTTAAACGGCAGAATGTAATCTGTCACACCATCCGTACTTTTTAAAAGTCTCTTTTAATGAGATGTCAGAGAAAATGCTTCCCTTCCCCTACCTGTTGCTGCAGCCAGCTAGCCAGCTGAAAAATGCTGCTACACTTTGCTCTGATTTACAAGCAAGCCAAATTCAGCTGTTTGGAAAGAGTTCAGTTCACAAAAAGTGCGAAAAAGGCCTGCTGTGGAAACTGAGGGAACGAGGCCCATGATTCCTATTACAGTCATCAGCTGCATGTCGGTTAAGCAACCAAATGCGAACTGACTGCTTGAGCAGATATGTTGACAAATTCACATGCTAAGAGCAGCGTTTTATGGCTGTATTCCTCTAAGAGCAGCATGGTAAAAAGGTGTAATGTTTTTGTTCACATGCAAAAATCAAACAATACAATAAGGAATTATTACAGCTGCACTGCAGCTTATTAATGCATTGTTGTTTTTAATAAAAACAGTTAGTCTGAATTTCACCTTTTGAAATGGAGAGGAATTATAGAACATCAAATTTATTTTTTCCCATATTTTTTCAAACTGATACTATCTTATGACACTATGTTATGACACATAATCTGTGAAAAGGTCGAGCTCCTCTGTCTTCTCCCAGTGCTAACTAGAAACAACCAATCAGAGCCAGGAGGCGGGTCTAAGCGCTGTCAATCAGGCCTGTGGTTTTGTTAAAGTCAAGTTTGTTTCTCACCCAGTTTATGTCAAGTTGTGAGTTTTTCTCTCTTTTTTTGCCCCAGACATAAAGGCTACTGGTTTCAGCTTCCAAACCAGTTTTATCTGTTTTCCAGACTCTTATTTTGATGTAGGACAGGAAGTAGTTTTTGGATTCCATTGCTTCACCACATTTATGTCATTTGTGTGGCGGCATGTTGGCTATACACTAATGAAAAAATAGTGATAGAGTGGCTTTCAAGATTCAAGCACCTTTTATAAGAATTAGCTAAAAGTTAATCACTAACAACGCTAATGTTAGCATCTGTGTCAGAGCTTCCTGTTACTGATAAACAAAAAGGCCATTTAAAGGTTTTGAAGGCTGATTATTTCAACTCTGTAGTAACAAGCCTGATCAAAGTAGGAGTGGCTTAAATCTGGACAGAACATTTTGGTTTAAGATATGAATTATTTGTTTTAAACCAAATCTCAGAGTGGAAAAACAAAATAAACTGTCTGCTTCTAGTCCACCAGTTTGTTTCTCCAGTCCCTAATATGACTAACATGCTGTTGGGGAGCCACAGCAGAATGTTCTTCATGAATAAATACCTGCAAGCATTACTGAACAGCAGCAGAGATGAGTGGGCCTCAGAACACGAGATTCTCATGAGGTCTTACAGAAGATAATTGAGGCGTTTGCTGCCAAATATGGTTTTACAAGCTGCTGAAATATGGACTGCTTCTACATTCTATCATTTCTTCAAATAATGGAGCGCCGCAATACGTGAATGGTTCGTCTGGGGTTGCATTTGCAAAAAAAAATTTCTCAGCAGCAATCACTTAAACTTAATAGTTTTAGTTAAATACTTAAAAGTATTAAAGTCTGACAGCAGACCGGCTAGCAGAAGAGGCGCCGCCCCTTTCAGCAAGCATAAACATAAAACACAGTTGCACGTTGCTCCCATCATTTCCGAACAGAAAAATAATAATAATAAAAAAAAAATTCCATTCATCTGCACACACTGTGGGACGGGTCGTCTAGAGGTGATTGGGAGAGTAAATTTCCATGGCGACAGTAATGAGCGAATGAGGTCGAGTGCAAGGACCCGGGGCTGCGATGCACTTTGTACCTCCCTTTGTCCTCATAACAGTGGAAATTAAGGGACGCAGGAACAACAGGATTGAGTACACATGACCTAATGAGGGTCCGGGCCGAGCCAGGCCTCCTGGAGGGGGGAGGAGATGGGGAATGTGGGTGAGGAGGGAAATATGAAAGAAAAAACAGAGATTGGATGTTGTGTCACTTCCAGGTTTGTTTTAACGGCATGGAAAGATTTCACAAAAAAACAGTTTAGGACATGTCTGACATTTAGATAACAACGCTCCACGCCAACAGTTCCTTACGTCCTCATCCCCTACCTTCCCTCCTTCCGCTGTCCGCTGACTGCGCTGATGAGAAGTGACGGCACTTCTCATTAAATACGAAACACCGGTCACATGTGAAATTGACCCCAAAAGTGTTCCTGGCTTACTCTGTCCAACCACTGGGCTTTAGTCCCATCATCCCCCTCTGGCAGGGAGCTACCAAACCTCCGGAGGTGTCAGGTATGGAGAGGGGAGAGGCTCAGGTTTTGTGTTTGATCACTGGATGTGGTGGCTCTTTCAAACTGGAGGCCTTTCTCTTTGTTTGGCCAACTGTTCCAACTCAGAAACACTGCTTTCCTTAAAATGGTCAGAGTTGTTCATGGAACATCAACCTGCATCAGCAAAGTCCTTTAAAGGACTTGAAGTTAAGTTAGTGGAAGTAATGAATATTCACTATTGTTACCGGTTTTGTGGTAAAGGCCACAAAACCGGTAATATCTCCAGGGTAATATTTTGAAAGATCCCTCTGGCTTTTTTTATAAACAAACATTTTGGTTAAATGAAAATCATTTCAAATCTAAATCTCTATAAATAAGTTTTAGGGGTTTTTTTTCTAAAGCTTTTGAGCATCCGTAGTGTTAGTATGATTCTATAAATGCATGTTGAGAGGTTTTAGATTTGCTGGTGGAAAAATAATCAGAAGTTTGTCTTCCACGCTGGGAATTTCCTGTTTGATTGCCTATCGAGTTGTAATTTGGGACAAAAACAAACATTTAGTCACATTTTTTAAAATCTGTTATTTTAAACTTGTCTGGACGTCTGGTCTAGACTTCTACTGAACTGCAGCCTCATCTATGAACTTTTTCATCATCTTTTTGATTAAATAAATAAATAAATCTCCTCTGTGACTAACAGACAGTTTGGACCAATGTCCAATAAACACTATTTGCCACAATGATTTGCTTTAACACACTGTATACTTTCACGCTAATTGAAAAATATACCTGAACTGACTAACAGTAGTTATTGTTCCTTGTTTCCGTGCATCAGCCTGTCTGTGTGCGAGGCCCAGCTGCAGTATTATTGAACGTGGCAGCTTCTGACAACTTAATAGGATGTTTAATTCTCACGTCAAACTTCCTGCGCTGCGGCTGCCCGACGTTTGGGCCCTTTGACTTTTTTTTTTTTAACATGTCCCTCAAAAACAAACACCCATGCGTAAATACAAACACAAACTGACCTCAGATCACCTCCGGCACACATTAATAATTGCAGTTGCTCAAACAGAGAGCCATGGTGTTTGTCTGCTCCTACTCTGAGGCTGTGCTTTGAGGAATGCAAAATTTCTTGCACTGACTGGGAAAAAAAAGAAAGAAAAAAAAAGACTGCGTTATTTCTTTCAGATCGTTCTCTAGGGTCATAAGACATCATGTTTGTCATCACTTGCAGGCCGCTAGGATGACCTGCGTATGAGACGTGATACTCCGGGTTCAGCAGTATCGCTTACACCTACTGATGGCTATCTAGCAGCCATGTCTGCTCTCTGTCTCCGTGTCAGATGATGATAAAAGACGTCTTCTAATTCTCATAAGGCGATGACTCCAGGTTTATGGCCCCATGCAGCCGTTGTTGACATATCCAGCCTGACTATTTGGAGTAAAATAGCTGCTAGCAAGAATGTTTCCATGAAAACAACTGGGAAAGCCCCCCGAGGCAACCGCTATTTACATGTCTTGTGCTCTTAGAGCGCATCTACGTATGTGTCCTCTAGAAATGAGTAAAACAGACAGCGCAAACAGAGGATACAGCAACCGAGTACACAGGGATTTGACTTATAAATTTGAATATCAGCACCAGGGCTTGCCCAAGCTTTTTTGGGGGGCCCTAAGCAGATTTTCATTTTGGGGGCCCACCATAGAAACATGTCAACCCCAGATGCTTTGTCACTACTCTTGGAGTGTGACATGCTTGCCATCATGAGATTAATTTCTAATACATATTGTTATGGCTATTGATTTTAAACTTAAAGGAGTAACAAACCAAGAAAAAACTATGGATTTTGAAATGTGGGGTGGTATTAAATGTGCCATATTATTTCAACTATTTGAAAGTAAGAACAGCTGACAAACTTTAAATTTTAAAACTTTAAACAAGTTTGATATCTTGTATTTCCCCAACAGTGGCAGCTGCCAACAGGAGCAGGACAACATTGACCTATTATTTGTGTAACAGCTACAATATAACATAGAAATACTTTTTTATGTATAGTACCCTTTCGTTTGTATTACTCAATGTTGATAAAAAAACAAAACAAACACCATTAACATTTTTTTTATGCTAGCTTGATGCTCTTGTGGGCCCCCTGGTGGAGTGGAGGCCATGACCATCGCTTAACTGACATATTTGTTAGTTTATTTGTTTACTTCAGTCATTTACAGTTTATATTGAACAACATGTCACATGTTAACACAAACAAAATTTCTGAATGAAAAAAACTGGTTTGAAAAAATATGTATCTGATGTATTATCTTTGTGAAAATACAAGCGTATCCTTCGTGTCGGCTGTGATTAGCACTACCTGCCAGAGGGTAGCGCTTCTATCACCGACCTAAAGGAAGCAAAATGCATTATTGTACTTAGAATATTACACTTCCAAAGCATAAAAACAACAGCAAACAACCTTTAGCGCTATCCGAACTCTGCAGACTGTTCGTGTGGGCTACTGTTATTTGTGCTTGTGTGGCAAATCAAGCGAAGGATGAGGCAACTGAAAGTAAAACAGACGTCCCCCACATGTTATGCACTCTATGTTTGCATGTACACAAAGCAAGCATCAGAAAAAAGTCCATCAGTGTTTGTGTGTGGGAGGATGCAAGGTGGGTTTGGAGAGGTTGTCAGACAGAAACAGGTCCAGCTGCTCAACTCTTTCCCTCTGCCCTTATTAGATGGTTAACCACTGTCCTGTCACACACATAAAACATCACAACCCAAATTGAATGGCCATGTTTACTAAACCAAAGCAAACTGACTGCTGTACGGCCTGCCAAGTCATTAACTGGGAGTAACTTTCAGGCTTGCTTTTGTAGTACAGCGATGAATAAGTTGTCTTCCTTTTGGACCGCTGAATCTCGGAACGATGTCCTACCCAACTTAATCACGCTCAACATCTGAAAATCAATGTGATGCATGACTTGGTTAGCATCTGTTAGCTATACACACCTGTGGCAATATAAAGTGTTCAACTACATACTATATGTTATTTCTAAAGGATTGAACAAAACACAAACTGTCAAACATAAAAATACACATTTTATTTCAGCAGCCATTACTGTCTTAAGGCTCCACATACTTGGGCATATTGTGCCTATTCTGTGAGCCGTGTGGACTTCACACACTGTCTACGAACTGCTGAGATTTCTTAGTCAAATGTACCGATTGCATATGTTTCTTGTGACAAAATGTATTCATTTCCCACAATCCGAATGGGTACTAGTAAGTTTGGTGAGCTAGTTGGTACCTAGCCCCATTTCTTCTCCACCAGGGCAACTGTCATGCTCCACGTTGTTGTGAACCTGCTTGCGGCAACTCTATACCTTATCAGCTCCGTGGTTCATACAAAACAAAAGTGTGAACACCTTTTCCAGCAGAGCAGTTTACTGTACAACACCTAGAATGCATAGACAGATGCAAAAATGTACCTTTGCCTGGATGTGGCCAGTGGACGTCCACTTCAAGTACACAGTAAATCCATTTCAATAGAAGAGTGAAGTATACCTGAGTATATTTGGGCCTTCAAACACAGGGTAGTCATGTTGGAGTTTGATTGGTTGTTGGTGAGGAACCTTGGTGTTTCCCACTCAGAAGTCCACACTCAGGGTATTGTGTCAACGTCCACATTCAACTCTCACAGGAAAACATCCTTAGATCACCACTAACCTAGATTCCATCGTACCATATGGACCAATGCGTCTTGGACTTCAGTCACTCATCTCTTTACAAGATTGTGTCAACCTGACAGTAAATAATATTTATCTTACGTCTCAATGAATATTTTAACACTTTTCTCCTTTCTGACAGTCTTTTTCACATGGGTCAGACATCTGCCTAAAACCGTGACAATCTGGGCATGCCGAGGGCTTCGGCCAATGGTAGTAAGAAGGTCTCTCTAAGTAGCTCATCTTTGAATTATTTGTACGCATCAACAATGTTTGGAGCTGTGATTCTCAACATACAGTTCCAACAGGATGTAAACTTCTGCTTGGAGTATGTTTCAATGAGAAACAAATTAACAGTAAATATAAAGTCTGAATTCTAAGTGGAAAGGTACAACTGTGTTTGAAAGTACAAAATGCAGAGAAATCAAATGTTAATTTGCATTTCTAATTTGTGCTAACCTCATCATGAAGACCATCAGAAGATCCTGCAGGCTGTTCAAACTTGGAACTGGAAGACTTTGACAAGAAAGACACAAATTTTAGATCCAAGTTCTGGCTTTAAAGGCCATTTGTTTTTGGTTCACCATGACCCACTTCAGTTTGTAGATGCTGTTCTTCAAATTTTCTCTGATGCCCTTCTCTTCTAAGAAGTTTCCAATGAAACAAAGATTAATGTGTTAAACAGAAACACTTTTAATTTGTTATTAACCAATAACTTCTGCGTAGCACACATATGGGTTCTTGTAACACAATTGGTGAACCATGAAGCATTGAACTTTTAGCCCAAGATTGTCTTGTAATAATTAAGCATAGAACGTTACTGCTGTGCAACAACACTGTAAATTTTATTCCCTACATCCTGATACACCCTCACTATGCAAAAAGGAAATGCGCTATAAGTGCAGTAATTAAATTTTTTTCACATGTAGACCCACTTAATATGAGTTTTAAACATATACATGTTAAAATGAGAAAGTGTGAGAGAGAGAAAGATTTTGAAAAATACTCATTCTTCTGTGAGTGCCACCAAGTGGTAGGAAGTTGCTATGACATGTAATTGTGGGTTTGTGAAGAACAGTACTATTCCAGCTAAAAGCACTCTATATTCTGGCAGTACCTGCCTTATCTCAACACCAACCAAGTTTGAGACGGAGGCATAAACATGCCGGGCTGTTTGATATTAAAAGTTGTTTGAGTCGCTCACTGCAGCCAGATCTGCCTAGCATGTCGCCGAATCTACACTAGGAGGTTGTTGTGTCGCCGGGTCCCGGGAACAATCTGCCGATTGTTGTGTTAGAAGATTGGTCAGACAAGTGCAACCCACTCACCCCATCCTCAATTATCCCCATTTAATGCTTCTGCTTCAAGCTGCCTGAGCTGAGAAGTATGGAAAAACTGAGGAAGCAGATGAAAAGCAAAACCCACCAGACAGATTGGGAAAAAAATGGAGGAATCGATTGTTCACCCACTCCTCGTCAGGCCATAACTCTTGAATGCTAAGAAAGGCAGCAAGCAAAGGAGGGGGCTTTAGCAGTGGGTATTTTCAGCAAATGAAGCGTGCAGTGATCCTTAGCCTAATGAGCTCAGCTGCACCCCCACCTTCCAACCTCCACTCTCTGCCCGCCAGCCTACCTACCCAGCCGGTAGGAGCGAGAGAGGGGAGAGTGGGTATAAAGGGTCGATTATGAATTGAGTTAATGAGCCTGGATTGGTGGGGGCGGTGAGGGGTGAACGGGGAAAGGGTTGCCTGAGAATCCACCCGCTACCCTTCCCTCCATCCTTCCTCTTGGCCTGCCAGGTGAAAAAAAAAGAAGTCCAGCAGGTGTTCGTAAAGGGCACTGATTCTCCGTGACGGTTTCCCAGCGCTAAAAGTGGAACGTGTCAAATTTTCCAGATGTGACTGCAAAGTGATGTACCTGACAAGTTCTTGGAGCAATGTGCCACAGCTCGTCCAGATGCTTAACCCAATGAACTCTTAGAAAGCAAAATAACTTCTTTCATTTGACTGAAGGATGCGTTTCTTCCAGAGAACAGAAGCGGCTGTGTGAATTTGTATTTATTCACCCGCGTTCCTTTGTCAGTCTGTCCACCCTCGCTGGTGTGAGAAAGAAGAGGTGAGTCTGGACACGCTGAACCCTGTGGTCGGGGCCGAGCCTGGGCGCATGTCAGATGAAAGCGGGAAGCTGGTGAGGGTAAGCGTGGAGGGTGTGTGTGTGTGTGTTTGTGTCTCACGTTGTGCCTCTAGGAGAGCTTGGCTTATTCAGGCTGAATTCAGCTGCAGGCAGGATACCCGTCAGAACTCCTGCACATCGCCCCACTGAGCCTGTCTCAGCACCCCGACTCCATCAGCCAACCATGTGACTCGGTGAGCTGGGAGCCAGGACGACCAGCGGCAGACTGGAGAGGCACAGCCTCATGAGCAGGGAACATTGTTTAAATCTATCTGTTCCATTTCCAGTCTAATCTAGCAGATTTTTTTCCTTTTTTTTTGGTAGCTGGAGATCTGTGTCACACCACTTATCTGGGCGATTTATCAAGCGTCCTCAAAAGACTCTGCTTATTAGCTTGACCACATGAGGATGACAAAAGGTCAGGCCGGCGCAGAAAAAAGCCTCTTTCTGCCTCTCCCTTCTTCAATCCAGGCTGAGCATTTCCTCCGGAGATAATAGCGGACTGCTGATGTATCAAAAGAAGGCCGATTCCCACACTGAGGCCTGTCTCTTTCCCACAGACATCTCCAAACTCACTGATAGCCACACTCTGTTTAGATGTGCTCACTATTAACCATGCCGTGCTTATCATCAAAACATTCTGACATGGCTCTACAGGCCTCCCGTTCTTCCTTCTCTTCAGTCTGCCTCATCACAAAAAGTGCTTGTTGTTCCCTGGGAAACCGGAAAAAAAATAAACTAAAATAAATCAAAGAGTTCGGATGCAGTAAGTCGTATAAAATTGTTTGAATCAAGTACATTTGGCCACCTAGATCTTTCCTGCTTTAGTGCAGCTCATTGTTTAAAGCTAACCGGCGTGACACGCAGACATGACTCCCTGGTGGGACGGAGAGGGAGGGGAGTGGCCGGTTGACATTTCACTGGCGACATGCGGTGACCTTTCAGCTCAGTGTCTCGCTCCGAGGGGGACACAAGCCGCGCAGCCGGCACTGATAGGAGAGACATGGGATGCTGTGTGGTTGTGTTCTGTGTTTCTGCGGGACTCTAAAGAGCACGATGTGCTGGCAGGCAGCGACGACGCGCTCCCAGTCTGGCTCCGCAGCAGCAGTCATCTATAGCCGGTGTGAGGAAGGCTAGCGGCGGAAGTTAGTCATGACTATGAGAAGGTTGGTGTCCATCTCATCCGCCGGAGAAAACTTCTTAACAGGACATTCACTACCTTGCAACAGAGTTCACACACCGACAACTTTTAAAACAACTGACGGTTGATTGTGCTATAAAATAGCCCGGAAGATACATTTTATTGCCTCTTTAAGTACCAGAAACTGGCACAATATCCTCTAAACAAAGTAAACCGTTTTCTCGATTTCGGGGGTTTCCACTCTACAAGACACATCTTCAGAACTTTGTGGCCCTCCAGGAAGACAGGGACACATTCTGTTTCACTCACTGTTTGTGTTGGTGTTAAGCTACTGATACAAATTTGATTCCATCAATGAGGCAAAAGTTCAGTGGAGGCTTTGTTCATTTGCCTGATCAAAGTTCATGCCTTGCCATTTGCTAGCAGAAAAACATACAATAAACTTGATGGATTACAACGATGTGCCGCTGACACAGTCAAAACAAGAATGGCATAAGCTCAGCGTAGTAACATTTTGTTCTGGCCCACCAACATTTTGTGTGGATTTGATTTTATCTGCGTTTAATGTCTCATGACTCTCTAGCTCTTCAGATCTGTGCTCATCAATGCTGCCTCTGTCCGTGTGTTTGCCTCTTTTTTTCTCCACAGCAAACAGGTCAATTCTTGGCTGCCATGTCCCACCATTCTCACTCAGTGCTGCTGCTTTCTGAGAAAGAGTGACTTGTCCATGGAAAACGGAGGTTAATATGAGTGTTCAGCTCAAAACAGAGCTTGAAATAATGAAAAGTGTGTCATGTCTGAATCAACAGCTGATAATAAACGGCTGTTAATTTAACACTCATTCAAAACTGTTGTAAGGAATGCATTTGGGAATGAAGTCAGAATATCGGTAGACAGGCACATTATTTAAAGTTTACTTCCAGTATTTTGAAACACCAATTAAGAAAATATATATATATACAGAATGTTTGCTGTAGATGATAAACCCAAATTAGTTTGGAGGCCAAAGCTAGCATCTACTCCAAGAAGAACCAACACCTAGACAGACATACCCCTACAAACGCGGACTTAAAAACGTCGTGTTTTTTAATCAATAACAATATTCGTTGTTAATCTGTTGCTAAGAGATGCGCGCGTTTTCTGCTAATGAAGTGCCACAAAGTAAACATCCGATTTTTACTTTTGCAAAATTTACCAACTGTGAATTTTTTGTGTCTTAGCAGAAAAGCAGTATGTCAAAAGAGCTAGTGTTTTATAAACAATAATATTACTTGTTATTAATTTGGTGTCAAGAGAGTAAAAATCAGAAGTCAGTGCATTAACATTAGCACAAACATTAGCAATGCACTAGCAGCTTAGCAGCAGCCTTTTTCCTATAATAAACATTTTAGCTGTTCTATATGTATTAGCATCCATTCAGGACGTCGTACATTGACGTCCTGAATGGAGGAAGTCAATGTAAGACCACATGCTACTGATGCCCCACATGCTACTGATGCCCCACATGCTACTGCCAGCATTTAGGCTAACATTAACATTCTGATTTTAGTTCATACACTAATTTTAACATATTGAATGGAGTAAATCCATGTTACTCAACCTGCTTGCAACTCTCCACATGCTGTTGAGTACATTGTACCTTACTGTAGCACTGATGCTAATTTTTAGCATCAGAGCTGGGTTCCAGCCGACAGGCACACTTTGGCTGGCCCCGTTTAAATTTCTTCAGACATTTTCTGGTTTTATTTCTTGCTTTATGGAAACACCATATTAGCGGAACTCGACAAAGGTTTGCGCACATTTGTACACTTACTTGAGTAATTTTTGGACAAATTTTAAAAAACAATAAAAACACCATGCTAAGGGGAGTACATTTATTGCTCTGTGCTTTTTAATTTTATTTGAGTAATATTATGAACTATTACTATTCTTACTTGAGTAGTTTGATTTTGCACTTAAAGAAATAGACTTCAGAGATTGGAAACATTAGATTCTTATATTTGTGCAATGTATGAGCTAATGTTTATGCTAATCTGAGCATAATTACTCATCACTTTCTACATGTCACTGTTTACATCATTATTGTTCTTCAGTTCAATGCGTCAACTATAGACTTGGCTTAATCTGTCTTTACTGTCAGTGTTACTGGTGTATGACAAATTACTTAAAATAACCAAACAATGCTTAGCCTGGTGGGGCAAGTAAAGCCTGGTGGCTTGCCAGGCTTATAATACACTGGCAGAAACCCTTGTCATAGGATATTAATTATGACCAAAAGAATAGTAAGAAACATAGTAAGAAACAAGAGTCCGGAGAGTCATAGACGAACATCCGTTGGTCTGTCTGGCATAAAGGTCTTTCACAAACTCTAACATTTGTTAGTCTATATTCCTTATGAGTACAGAACAAGTTTCAAGCCACTTCACTCAAGAAACTTACTTACGCACCATAGCGTCACATTAGGAAAGCCAGATAAAAAAACAACAACATACTTTTATAATCTATAATTGCTGGGTTGTTTACCTTCCCCACCCAATCTTCCTGTAATTAAAATTCATGTCTTTGCCTTCCTGGTTTTGCACTAACAGAAAAGTTCTGTGGTGCCAAAAAGCATCTGTTTTCTTTTTTAAGATATATCTGGCACTATTGAGACTTTCAGTCTCATTCTAAGCTACAGTCAGCACCTGACCGAATTTGGTTTAAACCAGGAACTTCTTCAGGTGAAAGTACTCATATAATCATTCTCATTAGAACAAACACAATCTCCTTTGACGATAATATGCACTTATTGCTTCCTAGCGCTTTTCCCTCCAGAGAATCGAGTGCCTCCGGTGTAAAGCAGAAATCGCATTTAGAAAGCTGAAGTTTTCAGCCTCCTTCTGTAGATGAGAAGCTGATATGTGCCAGACAGGGTTCCATAAAAAGGTTATTGTCTGCTGTAACTGTGCCCAGTCAGTTGTGACAGTGCTGAGGAGTTGAAGTAAGCGCCTGGGCTCGGTCAATTCTTGCCCTTATGTTGCAACGGTTTCACAGCTGTCATCGCTGTATTGTCCTGCCAATTTCACTGTAATTACTCCTGGCAGCGTCAGCGGTATTCGGTGGCGCTAACAAAAGACATTACCTTCCTACCTGTTTGATCAAGAAGACTTTGGATGTTACAGTGTTGCCTCAGAGGAAGAGTGTTCAAACTGTCGCTTTAAAGGTCAGAGGAGCCTCTCTGCAGAGGAGTACAAGCTTTTGTTCCTGCCCTGCACAGACTGACCAAACAGTGACACACAAAGGTTCAGCCGGCCTTGGGCAAAGTCCCTGTAACCAATAACAACTGAGTAAATAAGATTCAAACTAATGTTACAAAACAAAACGAGGTCCGAGTCTCTTCTTCTGAATCAAGTTTCGGTAGCACTTTATTTAACGGGTTGTGAATAAGACTGTCATGACACCGTCATGACATAAACAGACATAAACATAAACGTCATAAACATGACACCTGTAACAAGGTGTCATGTTTATGACAACTATACATCTGTCATGAACATAACATAACATATTCATGAACTTCATGAATATTTATGACTGTTGTCAGAAAGGGTCATTCAGTAAATCATGACACTTTTAATACAAAGTTGACATTATTCAAAATGTCTTTGTTATGACAACTTGACATTGACCAAGAAATCATGATCTGACATAAATTTGTTATAAAAGTATTACTGATTAAACTTAAAAAAATTATGTAGCTTTATGTTATTAAAGCTAAAGTTTAATCATGTTTCTGGACTGTGGAGACAAAAACATTCACCCCATTGGATGTTTTACTATTATTAATACTTTTACATTTCAGTCATAACCAACAAAAAAAAAATACAACAAACAAAAAAACATATTTCCATGAAATTATGACAATTACCTAAAAATATTTAACATAAATAAGTGATTTTTTTAAATATTCACCCTCTTTAAAGTGACTGACTTAATTCAACAGAGGTCCAGCCAGTCGGTGCCAGTGGTCTCACAATGAGAGGAATGAGGATGACCTGAGTGCAGAGAGGGTGTTTAAAGTGATTTTAGTATAAAGACACTTGTGTCTGGAATTTTGGGAATAATCTGAGAAATTTCCAAAAGTCAAACATGTTCAACTTTTGAAACTCTTAAAAAAAACTCACGTTTTTTTCTAGAACATTTCTGAGATCAGTCTCAAACTTTCAGATTTTTTCCTAGCAAATTTTTAACTTTTCAAACACAGTGAAGTTTTTCGGAGGAAATTTACTCCTTTTTTCCCCCGCATACAAATGGCCCTAATCGTATATCTAGTGTCGCAGATCTGAAAGCTAACAGCGGCGCATTGAAGCGTTATGGACAAGAGATTTTGAAGTGCTGAACCACTGCTGCAGGATTATTCTCTATCTGAGGGGAATGTTTGGATTGGGTAACTTTCAGAAAGTCTTGCCAATTTCTGATCACTTCAAATGGTGAAATGTTACCTGATTTCAAAACTTCATCCCTACAGAGAAAAAAGTTAAATGTATTCATCTTGATGATGTGGACTCACTGATCCGCTTGTTGAATGTTAATCAAACAGAATGAAAATGAGAAGTAATGAAACGTCATTACTACCCCTTTAAAAAGTGATGGGTAAGAACAAATTACATCAGGATTTTATTTATTTATTTTCTTTATTTGTTTGACACCGCCAGTCAAAATGACGGAAAATGAAAATGTCTAGTGCGACCTCTAACTAATACCTGGTCTGGATTATATCAACTAAGCTGGATGTTTGAACCCAGTAGTTTTTAGAGTGTAACAGTTGCTACAAAAGTTATGCCTCGAAACACTTAAACTTAAAAACCATAAAATATTGAAAAACAACTATGCACTTCACAGAAATGACTTTGTCTATAAAGATCAATAAGCCTCTGTCACCACATGATTTGTGTAACTCCAGTCTCCTGCAAAGCCTTTTAATGTCAACATAGGGCAGCGTAGCCGTATAGATAATTGCCATATAACCGTAGTAACCATGTACCCTAAATCATTCGCCATTGAGCTTATGTGATAGAAAGCACCCTGCAAATGATGCTGCTCTCATGTTGTGCCCCGCTCCGCTCCCGGTTATCCAAACCAGGAGTTCAATCATTACTGGGACTGCAGCTGTGTTCCCATACTGCCACCAATCTCAGTCATTTTTCATTCCTGAGCGGCTGGACGGAGCTTTACAGCTTCCGCTCCGTCACTTAATCATGTTTTATGGCTGCTGTGACCCTATGGCTGCTGAGCGGAGATGGCAGCAGTCTGTTTACCAAGGAACTGCTTCATCGGATAAGCATCCTGATCCGAAACGTTAGAGTCAACAAGCCAACGTAAACAACGCAAGCAGATTATATTTTTTGCTCAAACATAAAGGGTGTTGATGCAAAAAGAGGTCCAGCAATCAACAGGCAGGTAGAACAAGAATATTTCAACTTCATAATAGTTTGATTTTTAGAAGTGATGTTCTGTGGCGTTTTCGGTCGATGCGTCTATTTTGTTCTGTGATAGGAAGTCACCCGGAGATAACCCATTGGTCCACAGGGAGAACACATGAACTCCTTGACCACTGGCTGAGATTTGAACCCAGGATCTTCTTGTTACAAGGAAACATGAATGGCGGCGGGCCTCCAAACCACACAGCTCTCAGTTCTGGGACCGTTCATGTCACTGTGAAGTCACAACGACTTTCCTGGAGTGTGAGTTTATTTAGAAGACAAAACCCTGAGAATAGATGTGTAAGACGAAATACCTGCATGGAGACCTGTGCTACGGACTTTTAATAAAAGTTCTAACTTTCTGAGGACAGTTAGCTTGACATGTAAACTATGAGTTCTTATTTGTTGCTGTGGTGCTGGTTGATTTCATCTTATTCTGCTGCACTGCATCAAATGTAAATGAATGTAAATTTTATAACGTGAACATGGATCCATAACGTCCAAACACATCGCTTAAAACACCCAGAGATTCGAAAAGACGGAGCTGGAGAGACAAATGGCCCCCGGACCTGAACTGAGAGTCCTGCGCTGCAGTTGGCTGTGGCAAACTGACTGACGAGGGATTTTACGACCTGTTTACGTTACTCGAAGCGTCCGCCATTTTCCAGACTCCCTCCACTTTGGTTCTCCACGCCCCCTCTGCCCTGACAGAAACAGGGGAAAATGTAGGTCCAGCAGCGTGGGAACGAACCGCAGAAATAAACCCTGAGTACAGAGACTATTACCCCCCTCCCATGACTCTACATGCAAACCAACTTTCATGCACCCTTCTGCCCAAGTCCCATTATGCTGTCCTCACCTGCAGCAATAACTCTGTCACATCATTAAATAAAGCAGTTTGAATGTGCATAATGTGCATAATTTGGTGGAGAGGGAGGATATTGAGGCAGTCTGTTTATCTCTTGCACTTAACTCTGTGTTCTGCAGACTAAATGGATTAAAACCCACTGCCTTTGAGAATTATTCACACTTCTTCAAACTTGTACACATATTGTCTCGTTACCTCCACAAACTTCATTGCGTTTTACTTTCCCTAATGAATTTTAGTGCGCCTTGCATTGGTTTTCCACTCTCTTAACCTTAAATAAAACCTACCAGCATCAATTACCTTCATTAGCTACCTAATTAGCACCAGAATGTTTGGCTGCAAATGCAGCCCAGAGACTTTCGGGTGTGTTTCTACCAGTTTTGCAAAAAAGACTTTTCTTTGCAATGAAGACTCTCCATACAATCCGACTCGATCTCGGTCAGATTGGATTGAGGCGTCTGAATATACAGATTATCAATTCAATTTATGTCTGGTATTTGACTGGGAGGTGAAATACCTCCCAGACTCACAACGCGACACAACAACACAGATTGGTAAGTTTCTTTCAGGATTGTGTTGTATTTATGTACCAGCTGCCTTCCAGGTAAAATCATTTCCTCATTGGCAGTTCGATGAGACGTCTGGAATTTCCATCTTTCCGTCCCCACTAAAGAAAAACATCGCCATGTTGTGATCCCACTGTGTTTTACTGTGAAGATGTGCGATCAGGTTAATGCGAAGCGTTTTGTCTCAGCAAACCGGAGCCCATTTTCCAGACCAAAGTCCGGTAGACTTCAAAAATTGTGGCATTTGTTTCATTTTCAGCTGGTCCGGTCCTCTTTCACACTGCACTGTGTCAAACGATCCAAACTAATTGAAAGACCTGTTCGCCTCCTATTGGGGAACTACTGAAGGAAACAACATGAAAGCCTCTGAAGAAGATGCTGAGCGCAAAAATGGAGTGGAGTCAGATGTTAGTGGTTGTTGTATTTCTGTTTTGGCTTTGGCAAAAGACCGCAAATCATTTCTCCCGCCGGCAGTAGTCGAGTTTGTTTTGGTTGGCATTACCCAGAATGCCCTGCGCTGCAGTCCTGTTTTTGGAGCACTTTCTGGTCCACTTGCATCCACATATGTATTCGAACCGCACCAGAGTTCACCTCAACCGAAGCGGGTTTTTAGACAGACCAGAGTTTGCTTTTTCGATCCACATCAGATATCGATTGCACCTTCACTCGTCCCCCAAACAAACCAGACTTTCTAGGCAAACAAAGTAGAGTTTAATTAAAGTGGATTGGGTGTGAATGCACTCTAAATCACGTGCTGATCGACCTCATTTAGCAATCAGCTGACTTCTGAGACGCAAATTTTCATCAAAGAATAAAAGAGATGTCTCCCTTTTCAGAGTTTCACATTTTGTTCACCCAGCTTTCCTTCCTTTGAGTTGACTTTCTCCATATAAAATCCCAGTAAAATACTCTAAAGTTTGTGGTTGTAATGTGGAAAAGTTCGAGGGGTGTTATTATGTTTTCTAAACCCCGTATTTCTGGCCTAGTGACTCGGCACTAAAACAATGTTTGCATTGTTTTTACTTTATGTTACGCTTCGTGGAAAACTTTTTCCCGGGGGCCTCCACCGGTACAGCCGCGCTCCTGATCGTGGAGGAGATGGCCTTCATCACTTGACAAAAGTCACACTCAATCTGGACTGAAGGAAGGCAGAGCTGACCACAGGCATTCGGTTGAGGAAGTCTTGTCCCGGCGCTGCCCAGTCTTGAATGCCACATTCCCCCCCTAAAGGACCCACTCCTTCTCCTCACAGCTCTGAAGAGTGCCCAGGGGTTAAAAAATCATTTCGCCTTCCCCTTCCCATCGTCATCCAATCAGCTTCCATCATTTTAATTAATACGATTTTGACTACTGCACGACCTTCACTCAGTAAACCTCTAATTGCATAATGTGGCATTAAGAGAGCGGTAGACCCTGACTTAAAACTCGTACTGCTTTAACTTCTGCAATTATTCTGTTTATGCCCCCATGGAAACCTATCAATCTTCACCCCCACCTTTTTCTTTTTTTTTATTTTCGTTCAATTTTTCCACCTCAATTTCCACTTACATGCTTAAATAGTAGGGAGCCCAAATTAAGGAGCCGCAGAGGCAATCTGGTTCCTATTTTTGGGACGTAAAAGATCGAAAATGAAAAAGAAAAAAGAACAGAGAGAGAACGAAAGCGGGCTGCAGCCCGCCACCGCTGAGATGCTAACCGTTTCCATGTGTTTGTGTGTCTTTTTTTGCATAGTCCCCCATCCTGCCTTCTCGTGTTTTTTTTTTTCCCCCAGTTATATCCTGCTGCTTCTTTCCCCTCACCAGACAGACTATAAAGAGCCTGCATGGTTGTGGGTGGGACTCAACAAGGTGCAAGCTCTGCAGGCAGCCAACCACAGTCTCCTTTCCAACGATTGCGCCTCTCCTGATTGGCCATCGCGGCTATGCAGATGTTCCTACTTTAATGATTTTTGTAACCATTAGGTTAATAGTTGTTTATGGCAGTGAAATGCAGGAATGCACGGGGGTGAGTGAGGGAAGGGGAAGTAGCTGAGTTATGGGAGGGGTTAGACCGGGAGGGGGTTTGGTGTCAGGGTGCGATAAATAAGACGAGGGGGCCTGGCAGACTTTGGGCAAACTGTGGTGAAGACTGTGGGCTGACATTACAAGGGGGATGGAGACAGGGGCTTCACACACAGTCTGTCATATAAAGACACGAAGCCACACTCCGACTGCATCACATGACCCCTTGTGGTCCATCAAAGTCAAAAAACATTGAGTCCCCCACTCAAAAGTAATCATTATCAGTAATCAAAATGGAAATGTTGTTCTTAAGACGACAACATGATTTGTCTTTAACATGATAGAGAAATTTGAAAGAAGGAGAAACAAAGGGCTTTGTTTCCATTACAAATGTATGGAAAACTTTGCCAATGTTCTGCTAATGTTGAAAAAAAAAAACCAACAATTTCACAATTGAGGTGTTTACATTAATAAGAATTTAAATGAAAATCACACCTGAACAAGCTTGTTTACGCGATAAGTTATTAAAAATCATGACAGCGACTGATGTAAACAATTACAAGAGATATATTCATAACGCAGCCATGGTGCTAGTGATCATCATCTATCAGCCAATCAGAAGAGACATCAGTGTCTTATTCAGGCTTTGGAGCGACATACCCCGCCTTCTTGGGAGAGGCTACGCATGCGGCATTTTGTGGAAATTGTTGGTGATTTTACACCAGAGGTACGGATTCAACACATTGGAATGACACAACCTTTTATGAACTGTGTGATTCTGCAAGAGTTCTGGTGGAGCCAGCTGCAGATTGTCTGAAAAAACAAAAACAAACCATCATCCTTCTCCTTCCTGTTCTCTTCTTCAATGATTCTGCCAGTAGTAACATCCGGGTGTTGATCATGTGACACGTGTGACGTTAAAAAGTTGTTTCCATTGCAGTTTTGCGACATACATCTATTTCAGTATGGCTAAAAAAAATAAAATAAATACCTTTATCAAAATTGTTGTGTTTCCGTTAAGCAAATTTATTTTCAAAATGTCAAAATCCGTAATTATAAGGTCAATGGAAACACAGCTACTGTAATCTAAAACACAGATGCAGACAACTAAGCAACTTAAAGCACAGCAACCATCAGCATCGTTGCAAAAGGCTAACACTTTTACAACCTGTTATATTGATAGAACAATATATTGATTCCAATATACACACACTACTCAAAAACAGGACGGCGTCGAAAGCAAAACATATTTTGAAGATGTAACAAGATTATATTCTATAAGATTTCTATCTTCATCTCATGTTTAAACCCATGTCACACATTTTTCATTACATTCACATATGTTCTAAGACAGCAAAAAGCATGCAGATACACAAAATCTTGCCACATACTTTTGTCTAGTTTCTAGCGCAAATACACAAATAGTACACTTGAAATAAGACAAAACTATGTAACGTGAAAAATGTCTTGTTGTAAGTTAAATAATCTGCCAGTGGAACTCCTATTTCTTGCTGAAAAGTTACTTGTAAGTTAGTTTTGTCTCATTTCAAGTGCAAGGAGGTTTTTGCACTGGAAACTAGACCAAAAATACTCGGTGAGATTTTGTGTTTTTGCAGTGTACCTAAATAAAAATAAGTACTTTCAGTTTTCCTTTCTGTTCAGCTGAATATATATTTTTTTCACTGAACTTTTCACATTTGCATTTAATCGGGATAAACAATAACATATCAGATTTATTATTTGCACTATGCCTCTAATTTGTACAAAAAAATTCTATGAATCAGAATATGATTGAAAAAAAGAAAGAGATTACCAGTGACACGTTTGACTTGGAGAGCGAAAGGAGTCAATCTAAAACAGAGATGCGCTAATTAAGTGACAGGAAATCAGATTAATGGCTCCTGGAACATGGAGCCTCTCAGCTACTTCGGGAGCCCCTCTGTCTGCGTGTTTGTCTGTCTGTGTTTTCATATTAGCAGTATAGCTTTGCACACATGTAGCACATTAAGCATTCATTTCCCTCGTGGTATTTGCCCTTTCTCTGAGACTCGATGCTGCTATCCCACTTCCTCCCTCTGCTTGCTTTTTCGTGTGCCACAGCAGATAAAACCGTCTGTGCTCACCGCTTTTCATTCCTTCTGATAGTGGGGCCTCTGGCCTTTTTTTTTTAATGTTTCATTTTTTTAAAACTTTTTTGTTGATCAGTGTATCGTAAAGGCACAGCCAAAACCGGGGTGAGGCCTTTGGGGTCAGAATTAGTCCCAGGTGGCCCTTGGAGGAGCAGTCTGTGGCGGCAGTAGCTGGGACTGCGGCTATCGCTAACGACGCTAACGCGAACCTTCTGTTCCGGCCGTATAGAGCGGTGCTCCTTATTAAAAGGGGGAAAATGAGGGATGGGTTTCCTTTAGGGTCCCTTGGGGGACTCAGTGGAGCGTGACATGGGGAGACTGGGCTGTCGGAGAGCAGGAGTGCTGATATTTACTTGCCGTGTGTTTGTATCTTTTAAATCCGTCGCCCTTTATTGAGACCAAATGGGAAATCTCCCATAAATTGCTCAGAGTCTGCAGACACACACGTGTGCGTTTCTTTTTCTGTCTATGTGTCAGAGCTTACTTAAGCAGTTTTAAACATTATTTAATATATGAGGGTCAAACTTGTTCCAGCTTGAACGGAACACAATTAGCTGCATAAGAACTTCTGCTCTTGACACCACTTTGTTAAAAAATGTAAATTCTGTTGCGACACCTCCAGGCGCTGCAACCATCTTCTGATGTCTATTTATTTCTCATTTTGTACTATTTATTTCTTTATCTTTTTTATGTATGTATATGTATATTGTATATTATGTATTTACACATAACCTGCATTTTAACTTGAATCGAGCAAATCTCAATCTTGTTGTAATCTGTTGATGACGATGACAAATAAATCTTATCTTAACTAGTCACACATAGCTAGCTGCTCGCCTCGACAACTTAAACATTTTCTAATGCCTAAAGCAGATTCACCAAGTTCTTCTGATAGTCATAATTTACTTGCCAGGCTTTATAATGACTACAAATATCAGTGCAAATTATTTTTAACACATTTTTAGAGAGAATGATTAGCCACATATGACAACCCACTTATTAGCACATGACAGTGTCAATATCTAAGTATTTTATTGTGATTTCATGTGATAGATTAATGTAAAGTGGTGTAATCACATAGTTTTTACAAATCATCACCTTTGTAATATCAAAGCCTAAGTTATTTGTATGCCAAAAGTGATTTTATTTTTTTGCCTAGATCATCTTTTGACAAGAAAGGGATTGTGATTGTTTACCAAAATCACATTTGTAAAAAAAAAAAAAAACCCAAACGACTTAAGCCACGACGAAATAAATACCTGATGTAATTTCATGTGGTCGTTAATATTTTGTAGAACCACTTTCCACCGCAATTACATCTGCAAGTATTTGGGGTTCTGACTCGACTAGACATGTAGACTCTCATTATTTTCTATTTTGCAAAATGAGCTAAAGCTCAGTCAAGTTGGATGAAATGAGTCCGTAAACATCAATTGTCACGTCATGCCACTTTCTTGTTGGAAAGAGAAACTACACCTCAGTCTTCAGGGGGTTTTTTGCCCCGTATTAAAATCTATCCATCCTCAGTTCAACTCTGATCATCTTCCCTGTCTCTGCTGAACAAAACAATCATGGATGCCAGAAGGCTGAATTCTCAACTTTGCTCTCAAAATGATTGACGGTACAGCAAGGGCAAATTTATGGCATAGAAAAAAGAAAAAAATATTCTATTCAGATATATTATATTAGAAATATCATACCCATGTTGAAATAAATGTAGAAATCAGTAGGATGCTTTTTATTTGCAAAATATATTTTCTACACATTTATGCTCTTTGCTGTGTTGGTATATAAATTAAAGGGGCAGCATTATGTGTTTTCCAAGCACATGCTGCCATTTTAGAGCACAATCAACTAATTATGTTAATTCCATTGTTATAAAAATGCTATATCTAACAAATATGACTTAAATTAAGTTTTACTTCCTAATTTTACACGTTGAAACTGGACTCTTGTCACTTTAAAAACTCCTGCTTTTTCTCAAACTCCACTTTCAGGAAGTCATCACAAAATGACTCCCCTTTTTTTTTTTTTTCTCTGAAGAGTTTTTGCGGCGCTAGTGCCTCGTATTTTTTCGACAGTAGGCAGACAGGAAGGAGGGTGAGGAGAAGACATGCGGCAAAGGTCGTCGGGACCGGGAGTCAAACCTGCGACGTCCACGTCGACGACTAAGGCCTCTAAACGTGGGGCGTGCTAACCCCCTGCGCCACCACAGCACGCCCCAAATGACTCCCCTTTTAATCCTTTAACAAGGTTGTTACCAGCGTTGCACTGAGAAGTAGCTCCTGTAATGACCTCAGCTGAGGTCCTGTAATGACCTCCAAGTTCCACCAAGGGTTTGCTAATTGCTGCTAGTCTGAAGGAGCTGAGTTGGGGAGATGCGGGGGAGGGCTTCTTTGCGAGGCGAAAGCTCTGAAACTTGGAAACTGCAGCTCTTGGGAGGAGCTTCATAATTGGAGGCGGGGCTAGGTCCACCAAGGCATTTAACACTACTGAATGGTTGCCATGGGAGACTTAAGGGTTTCTCAGTCATGCAAAAAAGAATAGAAGCAACACCAGGTTTCTTTTTTAGGAGGGAATAACATGATAACATGATGTAAAGCTTAAAAAGGCCAATTTTACATAACACTTCCCCTTTAAAGACCTCCTAAAGCAGCTTGAAGTTTTTGGTTGACAAAATCATGCAAAAGTTAAAAGGATATGGATTTTTTTTCAAAGAACTGCAACGGATAATTCAGGAAGAAACGTTATAAAAACATAGTACACAACTGTGAGTAACCAGTACTTTTTTTGTCGTCAGAAATGTCTTCAAGCTCACTTTTTTTCCCCCAGGCAACTGTAATTTTAACCACAAAGTTATAAAGTAAATCTCCTAAAATCTCCCTCACACCCGACTTCTTTAAGCAGAGGCTTGAAAAACATGGGAGTTAATGCTGCACTTCATCTCCCGCTCTCACCTCCTAAACAGCTGAGCGCTGCAGCGGCCATCTTAATCCCCTCCTCCCCGTTTAAACCTGCTTCTATCTGAAGGCCGGTCGCGTCCATCAGCAGGAAATTAACCCCAGCTTCCCTGTAATGTGAAACAGCACCGGGCTCCATAACAGCAAGGCCCATTCACAAGTTTTACCCGCACACATACACCCCCACACACACATTCGCATACAAAAGTTGTCAAAAATATACCCTGACGCCTGGGAGCAGGGTGAGGATGAAGTCATCAACACACATGCGGGGGGAAAACGGGCGCACATGAATTTGATGGAGCCACACACAGGGCAGTATTCCCAGCACTAAGTGGCCGTGGAGACGGCAGTGTTATGGCTTCATTGCGGGCAGACGTACAGCTGGGAATGTGGGCGATGCAGGCCGGAATACCTGGCAGAAGGGTTTGAGAGAGGAATGCTGCGCTGACAGGGAGGAGCGGAGAGGAAAGGAAGGACGTGTGCGAAGGGAAAACAGGGATCGTCAGCTGACGTTATCGCTTGTGGCACGTTTGGCTTACGTGGAGAGAGATTTTAAAAAGAAAAACGAAACAAAAAAACCGGGCTAAAAACAGAAGGGTGTAATGAGATCGCTATCTAATCGGGAGGAAAACAAGTCCGGGTCCACGTCAGGAGAGCAGGCAGGATCTTCACAGCTGCTGATAAGGCGTCATTTATGACAAGATGAGTTTAGGTGGGGAGTGTGTCAGCTGGACCCAGGAGGGTGTAAATCAGCCGAGCCCCGGCAGGATACTGAGATGTTTTTCTTTCTGTGATTGTGGCGGCCTGAAATTACTGCTATTACTGCAACTGTTTCAAGAAGTTACAGTGAAATTTGCTATTTTTTAGCCTAACTTTTAAAAAAAAGTTGAAAAAGCTGCACATCCTTCTAAAAAAAAAAAAAAACAGGGTTTTAACTCAGTGAATGTTTAAATATACAAATGTTTTTAAAAAATTAAGTATGTTTTAAAGGGGCAGTATTATGTAAAATCATGACATGAGCTTTTACATCATGTTATAATGTCATTCCCTCATCAAAAACAGACCTGGAGTGTTGCCTTGATTCTTTCATGCATGTTTGAGAAATCCTTTAATGTCAGACGTGCAAAATGCCTGGATGGACTTAGCCCCGCCTTCAAGGTGCAGCTCCTCCTCTAAGCTGCAGTCCAGCCCCCAGGACTCCTACAGACTAGCCCGCAGCAGTTGGCAAACACCTTGTGAAACTGATCTGCTGAGCTCAATATATGAGCTAATTTCAAGGCATAAAATTAATTGTTTGTGCTGTAAAGTGTCATTCTGTGCCACCACTATAATACTGCTGCTTTAATACAAATAAAATTAAGTCCTGAGATGTCAAACTGTGAAAATAATTCTATTTGGGTCATTCTAGTTAAAATGAGCTATACACAAATCCTACAGTACAGCTCGAAATGAGTTTTAGCAACAAAAAAAAAGAAAATAGGCAAATGCTACATTTTAGCACCACGCATGAAGGTTTAAAATTCAAGAGATGTGAAACAGAAAGTTACATTAGAAGAAGGCGAAGGGGGTTGGTCAAAATTCAGCTGATTTGCTGTGATTGGTCAGAAAAGAAGGAAATACAAATGTCTCCCCCACTCTGATGCGAAGTGTGAGTGGAAATTATCACTCCAAAATCCAAGCATTCAGTGTGAGGTCATTGCAGTGACATTTGAATAGCACTGATAGACATTCTGTAGGAGAGATGGGCCGTATTTATGACACCTAAACCACTTTTTTGTTTTCAACATGTCCAAAACATGTGAGACACAGCCTGCTGGACAAACTGCGTTTTTTTTTTTTTTTTCCAAATCACTTTTTTTAGGAAGGTGATGAACATCCTAAAAAAAAAAAAAGTGATTTTGGAAAAAAAAAAAAAAAAAGGAAGAAAGTAAGTGCAAGTATTTTAGGAAAGTGACGATATGCTACAGCATCAGATGCTAATGAAGCTGGAACTTTAACTGGAACTTTATCCATCAAAGAAACTTCACCTACCTAATCCACTAAAACGTAAGGCAGATATATGACCGTTTAATGAGGGCATGTGTTTATAAGCCTCTCTAATTTAAAAGGTAGCTTTAACAATCATTTCCTCTCACCAACAACTTAATTAGAACGGGAAGGAAAGTCGTAAAAACAGATGTGCGCTTTACTTCTTAGAGAATCATACTTACACTTTATTACTCTCAAGGACCAAAGGTCTCATGCAAACATTAAGCTGAAACCCACTTCTAGTTAAGCCCAGAGAAACATCCTGCTAAGTCCTGCCTCTCTCTCTCTCTCTCTGTTTCTCGTCCCCTCAACGCATACAATTCCAATTACCTTTTGGTGTTTGAAGGCCTGAAAATACAGATCTGCGTCTCATGAGGCAAGCTGTGGTTGAAAAATGAATATGTAATGTGTGGAGAGCTGCCGCATTTAGTAAAGCCAGAGATTAATACGGAGCAGGCTGGGCCTATTAGCCACAACTTTACAGCTCTGTGCACTTCAAACGAAGGAGAAGCAGGAGAAAGAGCAGATGTTGGAGTTCTTTTTTTTTTTTTTAACGCAGAAAGGAAACAGCTAATAGCATGCTCTTTATTTGTTTTGGTTAATTACAAGGGAGCTAAGTCGTCTGAATTGACAAGTGCAGTAATGCTGGGAAATGTTTCTGTCAGAGTCTCTCAGCGGGGTGAGGGAGCAGATGGGCCGCCGGGCTGACCCGTCAGCCGCCGCCGCCGCCGCCGCCACCGCCACCGCCGCCGCCGCCGCGCTCCCGTGTGCCACAGCTTCAGGTCACAGTGGTCACTACTGTCCCATACTGCACTGCGTACAGTTCTTTTGTTCTTTTTCTTTTTTTTCCACAAAGAACACAAAGAGGCTCAGTAAGGTTAGTGGGGCAAGCACAAGGACACATACTGAGGCGGGACAGACTCCAAGAACAGGAGTCTATCTTAATTCACTTAGTAATGTTTATGCAGATATGTGGTCCTAAATATCGTTTGGATAAAATCTGGGATCTTCTTTCATGTAAAGAGAAAAATAATAATTAAGAAGTGAAGACAAAAGACAGTGCTGGTCCCCAGATCCCCTGAATCAAACCTCTGCAGCGCCATCTGGTCTTTTTCTCCCTTATATTTAAAGCTGCAGTATGTGACTTTTATAAAAAAAAATATATACATACAAATTTGTCCAAACTGTCATGACAATATGTTATGAGACAGATCATCTGTGAAAAAATTTGCTCCTCTGCCATCTACCAGCACTGTCTAGAAATAACTAATTAGAGCCAGGAGGCGGGTCTTAGTGCTGTCAATCAACTTCCATGTGGCAATGCAGCTAGCAGAATCTGTCATGAATGTTCAGTCTAGTTAGAATAATCACAGATGATGGCACATAGCTGGTTTACAATACAATTCAGGGGGCTGTGCATCCCTTCAAACATTACTGCTTCGATGATATAGCATGTCCAAAGGACGTCCTCTCTGCCCCAAAGCTAGTATTTCAACTTCATTTGTTCACACAGCTAAAACGCTACACGTTTTTCTTTGGTTTGTTACCTCATGTTGTAGCTCATGTGTAGCTGAATTGATATAACAATCAAAATGAAAAATATCTATTGTGGTTTAAACACAATTCTGTCTATTGAAACTTATGACTAGATTCACTTTCAAGAGTGAAAAACGGATTTTTAAGAAATAAAAGTCGAACCACTTGACCCATGAAGTTCTAACATTCACAAACTTTACTAAATGATTCCTTCCTCCTTACTCTTTGGTCACATTATCAATGTTTTTTTGTTGTTTTTTTTGCTTCCATTTCCTAGCAACATGTAAGGCTCACCTTACCCCAGTCTCCACTATACACAATCTGGGTGATGTAGAAGGTGTGCATTAGGTGTGTGTGTGTGCGTGTGTGTGTGTGTGTGTGTGTGTGTGCGTGTGTGTGTGCGTGCATGTGTGTGTGTGTGTATAAAGGTGGGAAGGAATGCCGAAAAATGGGATGAGTCCCATTTGGAAAGCCGGGCATAGCTGGAGTAATTTTCATACCTGTCCCGTTGGTAATGGCTCACAAATTTCATGGGGCCCCAAATATGAATGAGGGGATTAGATGGAGCTGTGCCACTGTAAGGAGATAGGAGAGGGTGGAGTCTGGGGGGAGGTGGGGCTGCTAATGGTGAGGGACAGACAACACACACAAAAAAAGACTTTCACAAAATCAGGGACAGCAAGGTGTTAGTTGAGGCGATTTGAGACTCAAATTGATAGAAATGTTTTAATTACAATGATATCTACAACGAGATGGTGTGGACTGATTAAAGATTTTATTACTTTAATAAATATCAGGATCTCCGTCGCAGCTTCAAGTCTGTTGCAATCTTCTTCGCCCTGGATTATCTGGTGTTTAGCTTCAAACATCGTGCCATAAAAGCTACCCGCGTTTCCATTCACCATTCAATTGCGCAAGGTGAAAAAGTAAGTAAATAAAAAAAAATAAACTAAATGTGCTTAACGGAAGCACACCAAATTTGAACAGGCTCATGTTTTTCAATTAAACGTTTTGGGGCTAGAATGAGGCAGCTTATTTTTGCAAACTGGAGTGGAAACAACTCTCCTCACACGAGTCACGTGATCAACAACCTGATGTTACTGCTGGCAGAAAGAACAAAGAAGGTGACGACAGGAAATGGTAGGCATTTTTTTGGACGACTCATGGCTGTATTATTTATTCAACCTTATTCACGTGTGATTTTAATTGCTTTTCTCATTTAACAAACATTGCAGTTGTGAAACTGTGGCTTTTTTTTTACATTAGCGGAATATCGGCGAATGTTTTGTGCACATTTGTAATGGAAACGCAGCTACTGAGCAGCCTCCATGAGGAAAAGCCTTTCCGTTGTCAGCCTCCATCGCCGCCATCTTTCACTTTTTGGATGCTGTCTCCACGGTGATGCGCAGAGTCAGTCTTACGAGATGTTGTCTTTATTCCCAGGGTGTCTGCCGTGTTTCTTGACTTTAATTAGAAAGCTACGCACGGGTCGGTCCTGAAAAGGTGACTTTAAAAATGCAAGTTTTCACGGCGTTGTAGAGCTAGCATGCTAAGCTAGCTCCACAGTCAGCTTGTTTGTAGGAACCTGTTTAGAAGGTCCTGCAGCACCTAAGTGATTCCTTTTAAAATGTTTTTCCTAAAGAGTCCAGGTTAAAAAAAGGATCAGAAACGGGCTAGCTGTAGGGAAGAGAGGGTGCAAATTGCAGGGGTGGGATTATGAAAGATTACTGTGTGGGAGCAGGAGCAGGATGTGGGGGAGCCAGAGCCAGTTAGCTTTCTTCTGGTCGCACAAGACAAAGGAGCTGCCAGTGACGAGACCCCCCCCCCCCCCGTCTCCCCCCCACGGCCTCCAGCCAAGCGGGAGCGTGGTCAGCGTGTCGGAAAACCGGAAAAGCTCAGCTTCATGGCGACACAGACTGACGACAAAGAGACGAGGTTCAAGATGTGCCAAATTCTTCTATTCTTATTTTCAATTCCACGTCAAACCCAAAGAAGTCGCTGGTTTGTGTCATTTTAAACTGAATTACATGGATAAGCCCGAGCTGTCAGTGTTCTGTTCTCTCACACACACATTCAGACATAATGATGGAGTCAGAGGATAGTGTTTGTAGTCTAACAGAGGCATCTGTGCAGGCAGACAGTCTAATTACACCTCTGCACCACACCAGCCTACTGTCTTACTGTAGGTTTAGCACAGATGAAGGGTTTCTTTGTTTTTGGAGGGAAGACAGAGACAGATTACATCTTTCGTGCACTTGAACTTGCCTATGTGCCATTTTCCAACGTGTGCATGTGACCGTGTGCTTGTGTTTCGGCTGCGCTTCTCAGATTCCACCTCCTTCCTTCCAGGCGTGAATCGAAAACACTACATGAGCGTCATGTGTGCGTTCCTGCATGTGTGCAGGGTTTGCGTGTTTATATATCCGTCAGCAGCCTATCTGCCCCGCCATCGCTCTCCGTCTCACACACCCACTGAGGAGGTCCGAGGAGGAGAGGGGAGACCGCCGCTGTCATCTGTCTACGCCAAACGTTCAGCCAGATCTAATGAGCGCTAACAGGCCATCTGGACAACCTCAGCACACAGACCTTTGCTGCAGTTTCCTCGACCGCCTGCCCACCCGGACCTCGTGGACACGCTCTCCCATTCAGCTCTTGAAGTTTAATCAATGTGAATGAAAGTCGAACATAACCCATCACACGCCATCAAAGTAGTTCAAACTGTTGATGTTAAAAGGACGTCCTGTCATTCTTGTTTTAACTTATGTGACTAATTGATCTATTGCGACATGCACAATGTGTGTGTGTGTGCATGTGTGTGTCCAATCAAGTGCTTTATGTGTTTGGTTTGGTTTAAACAAGAGCAACAAATAGGAAATGACTGCCATAAACCTGACTGGAGGTTTACTTGTACAGTATGTCATTCATTCATTCATTCATTCATTCATTCATTCATTCATTCATGGATGGATGGATGGATGGATGGATGGATGGATGGATGGATGGATGGATGGATGGATGGATTTTATAACTATTAAATCACTAAAATTTTCAATGTCCTCTAGTTTTTTTTCTAAATTTACTGCAAACATTTGAAGATTAAAAAAAAGTTAATCACTTTCTAAGTCGTTTTGGTATTTAGACAATCAGGTGAAATATACAGTATGTACTCAAATGCACCATAAAACTGCAACTCTTCGGAAATTCCTTCTGATCAGAGGGATTCATCACCACATTAGAACAGGCAAAAAAAAAAAACCTTGGCTGAATTTTTCTGGCAGGGTTCGGCCCTCTGTGCTGGTTTACCTCCCACTAACCCTCCTCAGGCCGTCTCCTCTCAGTGCTCCGGTGACTTTGCTGTCTTCTGAAAGCTTACGGCTGTCTCTCTCAGGTATCCCTCAGCTAAGACTTTAATCTCAGCCAGAAACTAGAGCCACACACGGCACTAATGGGCCGTAATGGCTGACAAAAACCAACTGAACAACCTGCCGGGGCTTTTCTGCCGTTTCACAATCAGCTAATTCCACGGTGGCAGCGTCACTCTCCCCCCCCTCCTTCTCAACTCGAAGTCTCTTTCTTTTCCTTCCCGTGATTACTTTCCTCTTTTTCTTCTGCTCTGCTGTCTCTCACTCCATTGACCTTCTTCTCCCTCTGTCTGTGCTCGAGTTAGAGTTATCTGTCAACAGTAGCTGATTCCATGCTCCGCTGCGCACTTGGATCTGACTGAAGCTTTGTTTCGGGAGCAGGTAACACCCCCCTCATCCCACCTTCTTCTCCACTTAACAGACTCTTCTAATGTGTGGTACCAAGGTTTGGAAGTAGCACTTTGCCAGCTGTGACTTTGTGTACCTGTATACATGAACATACCATAATTTCATCTGAGGGTTAGCCAGAAAGGTCTGTGGGCAGACTGCAGTGTTTGCACCTCTATCAGGGTGTGTGTTCTGGTGGAAAACACAGAAACAAGTGGCAGTGGCTGGAAAGCTGAGATCCTGATCTTTGCTGGCTAAACAATTTACTGTCCGACTGGTTTTGGAAAAAAGACAAACCTTTCTATACCGGGGCAAAAATACTGAGGCAGCTGATGCATACATGAATATACACATTAATATGTAGTTATGGGAATATTTATGGATTTTTATTCATATATCACCTTTAAAACATTTAAAAACTAATTATTTTGGGGAATTTGTGTCACTGTTAGACTTTTATGGCAGGAATATTATTAAGAACTTGTACTAGGGTCACACCTGTTTTCTTTTTAAACGTTTTAGTGATTTTTGGTTCAAAGTTTAAGTTTATTGTAGAACTATTTTTTTTTTTTTGCTGCTGGTGTTTTGAGTTCAAAGATTTGGACTGTGATGCCATAGCATTATCTGTATTATTTCTCAGTAACCCCCACCCCCCACGTTTTTGTAAAGGGTAATGTTAGCATGAAGGTACCGACTGAGTCAGCCGACCACAGAAGCCTCCAGAAAACCAACCGGATCACAGGCTAACCCGGAGCAGAGCTGCTTGGGAGGTAAAGCGACAGGCGGGTGAGAAACGTTAGCCACTATTGTGCTGAAAGAGATGCTGATGTGGAGGAAACAATGCGGGCAGCGCTTCCATAGACAAACAGGCGTGGAGCTGCCACTCAGGCGCTCACTGGGTTCCGCTTCTGAGTGACGGCGTTTACTGGACAGTGTGTCCAGTAAACACACCGTTCAGGACATCACTGCCTTTCTACGGAACTGGAAGAAATTTGTGGAATTGCTGTATGACTTCCTGACAAGCCTTCATACCCTTTGGATTGTCCCTCTTTCTGTTACAACACATCTACAAACTTTAAAGTACTTTACTGGGATTTTCATTTCTAGTGTAAAGAAAATAAAAACGTGCCCTGTGTTGGTCTTTCGCATTTAATCCTAGTAAAATATGTTGCTGTTTGTGTGTGTATTATATGAAAAATATATGAAAAAGTCCACAGACTAAACCCTGCTGTTCATTCTGCATGTGCATTTTCCTCACAAATACTAAGCAATTTGAGAGGAAATAAGCAACAGGCAATGGATTCAACTAGACTGGACTTTCACTATTTGTAGGTGCGGTATTATGTATTTTCTGGGCACATAGCGCCATTTTGTAGCACAATCAAATACCAAGGTTATCTTCAGTTGATGTAAAAATGCTATGTCAAATATGACTAAGAAGAAATTTGACACCATAATTTAATGCCTTGAAATTGGGCCTCTGTCACATTAGCTCCTATAATGAGCTCAGTTCCACCAGGTGTTTGCTAATTGCTCTGGGCTAGTCTGAAGGAGCCGAGCAGCGGAGTAACGGGGGAGGGCTGCTCTGTGAGGCAACAGCTCTGAAGTTTGGAAACTGCAACACAAAGGAGGAATTTGCCTCGGAGGCGGGGCTAGGTCCACCCAGATGTTTTGCACAGACGAATGGTTGCCATGGGAGATTAAAATATTTCTCAAACATGCATGAAAGAATTAAAGCAACACTCCAGGTATGTTTTAGATGAGGGAATAACTTTACAAACCTCAAAAAGTCAATTTTTACATAATGCCGCCCCTTTAAGGGAAAGCTGATATTCACTCACTGTGGGAAGTAGATCTATTTGACAAAAGACCAACTTAATAAAAACCACTCACCAAACCAGCCGCAACTTGACCCTGGAAGTACCTAGTTTTAATGATGTAGGTTCTAAGTAGAGATGCTAATTCAGATAACTTTTTTGTACCTGCCTTCCTCCACTCAACGCATGTTCTTGCCAACTGCTGCTATGGCAGAAGGACATTTTTAGCAGTAATATGCAGCTACAGAAGCTAGCATCCTTCTGGCATCCTCTGACAGCTCTGGCTTGGCCCAGGATGCCATTTCATTTCCATACAATATGGAAAATCACTTGTGTGGGAGGCCACTCTCATACCGCAGCTTTATGTGCTGTTTTAGGCTATTTCTGTTGAGGTTCAGGAGCAAAAAAGAAAACAAAGTTCCCCTCTTTGCCTCCCTAGCCTCGGCGCTGGATGTTGTATCTGTGGTGGAAATATGATTTATGCCGGCTGATGTGACGCAGAGAGAGGCAGGGAGCTGGAATGGTAATGGGTAATGTTGAAGTCGACCCAGAAGCCGGTATTTCGATCCTATGACTCGTCCACTGAGCTGCAGCTTAAATCGTTTACTTTCTCTGCTAATGCTAGCTTTTGTAGCAGGAGTTAGCTGGTTGCTACACTAGCTAAATGTGTCTGTTCCTCCTCACTACCGCTTCATTTATTGTTATTTCCCGCCTGTCTTCAGACTCTTCTTGTCTTTTTATAGTTTTCTAACATTGTTGCTTTTTCATTCCACTGTGCCCCCTTCCATCCCCCTCCGCCAACTCTCTCTATCCCTTAACCCTACTCTTCTTCATTCAGCCTGTTTTTACGAAGCAGACTATAATTTTGGCTGGGGCTCCAGCATCTCCTCCTACCCTTCAATCTGGAGCAGCCATAATTATAGCCACACCAAGCGGATAGACTTCTAAATCATTTGGGGATGGTTTGGCTTCCTGACTCCTTTATTTTCTTCCCTCCTATCTTTTTGAAATAAAGTGGGAGAAAAGCACTATTTGGGCTTGTTCTGAAAGCTAAATTATAACTGTGCAGATAGGCCGCGCTCTTTCGTACAGTCGCCTTTTGATATTTTATCTTGCACTATTTCGAGCGCAGCTTTAAAAAAAAAAGAAGGGGGAAAAAAACGAGGTCCACGTTATGTAGAGGAAACTTTCCAGCTCTGTCGTTTTGAGTTTCAGGACTTCAAATTTTGATGGAAATGACTTGATCCTTCTATAATAAACTGGTAATTTATTGCTGAAAAACTGATCCCACCACACTGCGCAGCTCAAATTGTTTTCTTTCATCGACGTGTCAGACTCTTATGTCTTTGGCAAACATGTCACATTTTTTATGAATGCTTGTATTTCATAGTTTTTATACTACATTGCTTACACAATGTAGAAGGTTTTTAACAAGTAGTCATGACAACATGGAAATGATGTTGAGTATGAGAGTGACTCACTTTGTAAAGGTATTCCTTCCCCTTAAAGCTACCTTTAAAAATATGTCTTTTTAAATATATACTTTATTTCTTGAAATTGTCACTATGACATGACGGTATGGTATGAGACAATTTGTGGAAAAATAATAATTAAAAAATCAATCTCTGTCTTCTCCCAGTCCTAAACAGGAACAACCAATCAGAGCCAGGAGGCGGGTCTTAGCGCTGCCAATCACAACCCAGTGAGACGCCGCCTGTCTTTCCTCCCCCTCTTGCTCTAGCTAGCAGCTATCATAACTTGTTATGAATGCTAAGGCTAGTTAGCATAGCCAACAATGATGGCGGATATACAGTTTTCCTGTACCGGTGTTAGCACGTTTAACAACGTTTTCATAATGTGATTGACAGCGCTAAGATCCGCCTCCTGGCTCTGATTGGTTGATTTTGAATTTCCTCAGAAGGCAATAGCAGCTTAGGGAGGTGGTGGAGGACATTGATGTTTTCGCATATATTTTCTCCCATTACAAACTGTCACAATAACAAATATGGAAAAAAAATATTTTTTTAAAATAAAAGTTACATACTACAAATTTAAACATATTTACATTATGTCTCCATGCAACATTAAATGTCAGTGTCTTTCAGTGAAATTTTGCGTGACAAATAAGAAGTTGTGCATGACATGCAGAAAGGATTGACGCTAGAAAAGAAACTACCACTTATTACAAACAAAAACGTAAATGTTGCTGTGTGTTTCAATTAACCCCCTTTCACTCTTCCACCCCAAAATAAAATCCAGTGCAGAAATCACTCACATATAACTGATATATTCTGTGACGGTTTCTAGTGTCTGGTTGAGAACACTTGTTCACAAACATCGTGGAACACAGGGAGGAAGTTGTTCAGAAACATAAAGCAGAGTTAGGACGTAAACCAATATTCTAATGATTGAACATCTCAGAGTTCTGGTCAATCCATCAGATGAACATAGAAAGAAAATGATTCCAATCCAAAACCAAGACATGACTTCCTGCTATCACAGCAGGAGTACACCACAAAGATTCGCCAAAGTATGTGAAATGTATTTTCACGTGTACAGTCTATCCAATGAGGCTAAGCTTGAGCTACTTTACTAAGATTGGACATAAATGTGATTCTTTACATGTGTGAGGCAGGAGGAGACATGTCCCAGAAGACTTGCTGCTGTAAATGCAGTGAATGTTGGCGCTGGGGGAATGCCAGGCTTTTCAGATTTTCATTACCAAAAAAAATAAAAAAGAAAGAAAGTGGAAATTACATTTAATTTTCCTTCCACCACACAATTATGATACACATTAAAATCCAAAAATAAAAATCATTGAATTTGTTTAACTAATGTAAAAAGCTAAAGAAAACAAAAATAGTTTTGTTTGTAATACTTCTTGTACAGGAGATTACTAGAAAGAGAAAGTCCGGCTGGAAGCTGAAAAGAAATGCTTCCTTCCTCGGTTCTGATTTCTTCTTTTCAACTAATCATGATTCTTTTCTGAGGCCTGCATCTCCAGCTTTAAGACACTGTGGAATGCACTTCACTCTGACCTGATAACCTTCAGAGGGGACAGACGATAAAATCGGAGCGATAGGCATGTAGAGCTGCAAAAAGAGAATACACGCTGAACATGAAAGAGACAAAGAACAGACAATGGAGGGGAGTGGTGTTGGGTGACATGAAACAAATCTTGTTTTCTGTCTGCAGTTCATCAGTTTGTGATCTTCCCTAAATACATTTTGTATAAGTTTATTTGGCCAGAGCGAGTCCCTGCGAAGGGAAGCAAAACAAACTTCAAACGCGGCTTATATGATTATGGAGAGATCAGAGCACAGATCCTATCACTCCCCCCCTCGCTTCAAAGACAGAGTCGCACCGTGAACTCTGCAGGCGACCCCCTCGCATATGACAACCCAGCCCGGAATCCTGACAGCACAGAGCAGCAGGCGAACTGGACGAAAAACAGAGGTGGCTTGGTCGCGATTCGGAGACGTCGCGGGATAACGAATGAGAGACGTAGAAAAATAAACTCCAGAAAAGAAGCAACAATATTAACAATATTAAGCAACAATATTATTTGTTTCAATGGACGTTGAAACAATAATCACGGGGGGAAGAGTTCTGACATATTGTCTTCAGAATATGGCAGCGAAGGAGATCTGTGTTCTTCCACAAGGTTTTCTTTTCAATCAGAAACCAGTTCGCACAAGAGAGCATTTACAAGAGAGATCTGTTGTAATAATAATAATTTTTAAAAAATAAATTATTCTCCCATCTTAATTTTGCTTATTGAGTAACTAGCTGAAGATAGGCACACACTCACAGAGGGAATGGTCTGATTTGGACCAATCCACACATCCAGATCATCTCTCACAAAAGATTTCATCCTCCTTAAAACGTTCCACATCTTGTCAAGTTACAACCGTTTCACAGTAAAACTGCTCAACCTCTCAGTGTGGATGGAGAGACCACAATGTGAACATCAAGTTTCAAGTCTTGCCACAGCCTGGGGTCTTTCTGCATGGATACCTTCAGGGTACTTCTATTTTCTTGAACAGTCCAAAAACACACGTGATTTGTTGGTTTGTCTTTTGAAATTGTCTTTTAAGGCAATCTGTGAGGGAATGGACCATAGCTTAGTCTGGGAGTGAAGGTAAAAAACGTATACATAGGCTCCTTATGGAGCCTGAGCTGCAATGGAGGGGTCTAGATCAGCAGAACCCAAGCCCCGTCCTCATGAGATACCATCCAGAAACATTTACATGCATTTCTGCTCCAAAGCATCTAAACTAAAACCCCCCAAATGGTCAACTCGGATGGAGGAGAAGGTTACTGATACAAGACAACAGAGCTGACTGCCGCCACAATGTGTTTCCCTCCAGCTGACATCAAGTTCATAAACCTAATAACTCACTCCTACATGGCTGCACACATGGCCCCAGTAGCTCCGCACAATGGCTCCCATTTACAGCCCCTGCTAGCTGCCCGCACTCCGAGGCGAGAGGCATTAACGTTGGAAACGCCATCAAAGCCTGAGAGGAACCTCTGAGGAGACGAGAGGTTTACGGTCCATCTCCGGCAACCGCCTCCCCCTTCACCCCCTTACACCTCCGAGTGTCAAACGAGTTTCAGGACCCGCACTGCAACGCAGCGCAGGGGGAAAAAAAGTCTGCAGTGAGTGGGAGCCATGGGAGGCCCACTACATAGTCTCTATATTATATTAGTGCTTCATTCATGAGTTAAAAGTCTTCTCTAGCTGCCCATTCAGGCCTCACTCCTTCTCCGTGAATGAGAGACCGGCTGTGTTTATGGCCCCTGTTGGTGATTTAACAGGGTACATGACCCGGGGGAAATCTGGAGTTTGGAAAGTATGTGGGCAATATGAGAAAAGATCTAAACAGAGAACTCTAGTAGGGCAACAATGTAGGCTATGTAAACACATCCTGCCCCATTCTGTAGGTGTAATTTATCGACAGCAGAGCAACAGTAATGTGTTGTGAGGGGCCGAACCACAGGAGGTACGCTGCAGACTTCAGTGATATAAACTTACATTAGTGTGATTTAGCATTAGAAGGGCTCATGTTGTAATCATGAGTAATTTTCAGAATAATATTATGTTTTTTTTTTCCTTTTTGCTGAAGACCCAAATCAAAATGTCTTGGCAACTCACTCAAAGAACAACCTCTTTTCACTCCACTGCAGCTGCTCACATCTGGATCCATTCACTAAAACGTTTTCAATGCTCTTACTGTTCGCACAGCGCGCTATCTTGCCGCACCCCTCCCAACGAAGAGAGGCCTTAATGAATGAACAAATAAAAGCAAGGCCAGGCCTATCTCTGGGTTTATCCTGAGCGGTACAGGTGCAGTGAGGTTAAGGCTCGAGGGGGCTGGGGTGAGTGGGGGGAGGGAGATACCATCTGGTCAGACCCAAGGTCGGGTGATGATGGAGTAGCAAGAGAGGGAGTGTGTGGAGAGAGATTGTGGGAGTTGAATTCAGCAGTGGATGCACCACCTGTAGCCTGCAGCCACTTATCTGCCATCTGGCTTGTGGAGGACAGATGGAGGAGGCACCTGACTCACACAAACAACCCAGGGAGAGGAGCCTCTCACTGGGGCACAGGGACTTGGGGTTAGGAGGTGGTGGTAAGAGTAGGGAGGCAGGAGACTTGAGCCGTTGGGAGGAAATCGAGACACATGGAGCCACTTTGCCTTGCTAAAAGCTAGTGTCATGTCTACAGTGTCTGTACCTTGTCATTATCTGTCCCTGCATGCCCTAATTTCATCCCCCATAGCTCCCTGGGACACCTATAATGAAAGCAATACAGAGCAGGGCTGGTGCCAGTGGAACAGGCCCCAGGGGCCAGCAGGGTCGGTGACTGACGCCTTAACGAGGACAAGAGATGAGCACGCAACCTCGTCAGACTTTCAAATGGGAGTCTCGGGAGTGGGCAAACATGCAAACAGCCACCTCCACCGCCCAGCTGCCAGTCTGCAGATTCATAATTGGCTCGGGATCAAGGCTCTCGACCCAAGGCCCCTGCGGGTGGCGTGGGGGTCTCCGCGGAGCTGAGGTTGTGCAACTGCTAAGCGGAGGACTAATTCAAAGCTCCGCCGAGCGCTGCGCCCCGCCAGGCGCTGCAGTTTAATGTCAAGGGGGCATGGACGGAGCCTAGAGTGCACTGTGCAATTATCAAGCATGATGGGACATGGAGAGAGGAGAACATCTGGCACTGGTGGACAGGGGCGGGACACACCTCCACTGCCTACCCCCCACTCCTACACTTTTCGGTTTTTTTCTTTTTTTTCCACGCAGGAGAGGCTTTCCTTTGATCTTCAGCTGGAGCTGTCAGCTGTGCCTCTTCAGATCAATCGCCGAAGTAGGATTACCCCAACCGTCAGTACTGTTGGACTGTACCGACTCTGCCGTATCATAGGGTGAAGTGAATCTGGGCTAGAGGTAAAAGTCGGCTGTATGTTCAGGACGTCTCCTTTCCCTGTCTGTCTCTACTTATCATTTATTTCCCACTGCCAGACAGACAGACAGACAGACGGTCTCCCGGGTACAGGGAACAGGGTTATAGTTTAACTTCAAAGCACCCTGTGTTGAACTTCCCCCTCCCTTGGACGTTTCTTACAGGGGAGGGGGATAATCCACTATCCAAATGAAAGCAAACTCCTCTGTCAATACAACAAAGGGAGTTTTTGCTTCATAGGCTCTTGCGGTAATTAATTCAGATCTCGTAACATAACACACGGCGCGAGGAGTGTCACTGAGATCATAACATTTACACAACACCTCGCCGTCTGTTTACATGGCTGATCGCTAATGACATGCCGTAATTAGGCCTGTGAACTTGAAAACAGAGGAGACGTGTGTTGGCCGGAGAAGGACGGCATCTCGTTGTGCTTAAGGCGTTGCGGAGACGCATGATGTCATCGCCCGGACTCGCAGGCACCCTGTCCTTTGTCCAATTAGGGATGTTGTAGGGCAAGGTAATGGGGAACGGGTGTGTCCTTTAAAAAGAGGAAGAAAATAAGACAAGGAATGGCTTAATGGAAGAGTAAACAGAATAGTTTATGGTTGAATTTATGCTGCCTCCTTGTTAGGAGAGGAACACTAATAAATGAGTCAAACCAGGCAAACACTAAAGGGAAACTTTTAGGATCCTCAAACTGTCGTACAAAAGACCGAACATAAAGCATGAAAGTTATGTCATCTATATGGAAATTTGGTATGCTTTATTTTTTAAAGATCCCTCATTGTTAAAACAATCCGATTCATGTCTTGGTGCCTTGTGCGTGCAAGTCGAAATCCATCCTCCATCTTCTCCTTAGTTGGCCAGAAGAAGACAGCATTACAAACAGATGTTCCACAGAGATGTTTCAAACAGCTGGAAGCAAATAAAAAAGAAAAATCTATTGTCTTTTTTTAAAATATGTTTGTGCCTAAGTTACTGTAGTACTGTAACCCAGAAATGACTTGTTGCAAAATAAATTTAAGTGATACTTTGCCGCGCTGACTGATGGCACCCCATACTTTGCGTTTAAATCCCTTAAAAGCTTCATGGTACGGTTACTGTTTTCTAAGTGGCACAAACAGTGTCTTTCGCCTCCCTTTCATTCTTCCTTAAATATGGGTTTGGGAGTTTCTCAGCTTTCAACGACTAGCTTGAGGCACACTGTAAGAGCAGTTCTTGTTGCAGCTCTCTGCCTCCAAATACACCCCCTGAGTAACACGCACAGTAGATTTTACACCACTGGCCTGTCAGGTAAGAAACCTTAAGAAGTTTCTGTAGCTTCATAAAGACAAGAAGAAGGAAAGGGATGAACATAAGTGTAGGAAAATGTCAAAAGTCGAAACATGTGGGAATATTATGTTTTTATGGTTTAAATAGCTTAAGCAAGAGTAGAGAAATCAATGGGTCTTGAAATTGTAATCCACACCATTAACTCTCTTATTTAAAGGGGCAGGGTTATGTCAAATACTCTTTTTTAAGTTTTAGATCATGGTATAATGGTATTCCCTCATCAAAAACATACCTGGGGTGTTGCTTTGATTTTTCATGCATGTTTGAGAAGTCCTTAAAGCTCCCAAAGCAACCATTCAGCTGGGTGGACCTTGCTCTGCCTTCAAAAACAAAGCCCCTTGTCAGAGCTGCAGTTTCCAAGCGCCCACCTCACAGAGCAGCTCCCCCACTCAGCTCCTTCAGACTAGCCAGCAGCAATTAGCAAACACCTGGTGGAACTGCGCATCTGCTGAGCTCAATATATGAGCTACTTCTCAGATGGTAAAAACGTTGTTGACGGGTTAATAGAGGAGCCATGTTGTGATGACTTCCTGAAGGTGGAGTTTCAGAAACACCAGGAGTTAATTAAAGAGACAGAGGCCCCATTTCAAGGTGTTAAATTACAAAGTCAAATTTCTTTTAAGCCATATTTGATATTTAGAGCACTTTTGTAACAACAGAAAGTAACATAGTTACTTGATTGTGCTATAAAATGGCCCGGTGTAGCTGGAAAACACATAATAAGCACCTTTAAAAAGAAACATTTGAATAAGTAACAATAAAGAAACTAAAAATCAGACAACTCATAAATACAGCTACAATGCAGGATGAAAAACATGTCATTACAGGTTGAATTTTTATGATGGGAGGATCAGAAAAACTGAATGTTTCTTGTTTTAGTCACCTCCTCTACATTTATTATTTTCTCTTAATTTAACAGGGGTAAAGTAGGGATAACTATTTTATAATCAAGACAATTTTTTCTATTAAATTATCTGTAAACAACAAGGAAACACAACTGCAGGCCGAAACATCATCACACCCCCACCATGGACTGTTCTCCCTGCTGGCCTCTGGAAAGAGGCTCCGCAGCATCCGGTGCAGGTCCACCTGGTTCCGAAACAGCTTTTTCCCACTTGCCATCAGACTGCTGAACTCTTAACTGGACTGCACTCAAAATCTGGTCTCCACTTCATACCTTGCACATGTACAGAGCTAAGTAACTTCCATTTTACTGTCAGTCCTGCACTTTATATTTTATATTCATATTTATATTCATATTTTATACTGTATTTTATTTTATTCTGGAGTAACCTCACAACATTGGAACCTCAAAACATTGTCCTGAGCCGTATGCAACGAAATTTTGTTCTGTATACACCCTGTGCATGCAAAATGACAATAAAGTCAGTCTAAGTCTAAGTCATTAACATTAGATAATGAAGTCCCAGTGAATTTAGTTGCTAAATTTTGTAAGCCTAAAAAAAAAAAAATAGAAAAGCAAAGGTAAACAGGCCATGTCTGGTCTAAAGGTGACTTTAAGTAGGACAGCAAGCCTCTGTGCTTACAAGAAGTTATTTTGTTGAATTTTTTTTTATCATTTTGGTCCAAATTTTAGTCCATTTTAGTCTGTTTTTTTTTTCCTTATTCATTACCTATCACTAAAAAAGTTGGACTCAGATATCAAATAGTACAAACAGAAAGTTTTTAAGTCAAGACATTTTTTAAAACCCATTCACTTATTTCATATCCGAAATCTTTTACATGCAACGTAAACTAAGGCGCCAGTTTACGCTCCACCCAAAATTAAAGACCTTTCACATTGTTGTGTCGCTGCAGTGTTGCTGAACTCCTGTTATCTTGTCATTACGCTGTTTGAACAAGAGAGGTTAGGTCTAACTACAGGCCTGCGGCAGCGCCTGAGGCAGAGAGGCACCAGGGTGAACTTTAAGCCTGCTTATACGGAGGAGGATGTGAGGAGTGACAGAAGACTCGCAACAAGAACAGACAAGCGTTTCACAGGTTTCCTCGCCACTAAATGTCTGAGAAGCAATACATTTGGTTGGATAAAAATATTTATATATTAGAAACAAACTCAAAATGAATAAAGTCAAAACAGAGCAGAATCTACAAGTAAAGTAGAACGAAGATGAAGTTTTGCTTTGAAACGCATGACAGGCAACTAATCTCCACTCAATACTCCTGGTAGACAGGCTTCACTATTCACCAAAGGTTGTTTAAACTCTAAAATTGCTTCCGCGGATAAACAGACTACGGAAACTTAGTCTGTTTCTTAGTCTGAAACTTAGTTTCCGTAGACTAGGTTTACTAAACTTAGTCTACAGTTTAATAAACTTAGTCTGTACAAAACTGTACAAAAACAGTTTTGGACAAACAGTTTTGTCCAAAACTGTTTGTCCAAAACTGTACAAACTAAACTGTACAAAAATTCTCCCACAACTCACATACTCTACGTTCTTTAAAGAATGCCACCATTTTTCAGATATTGTGCAGCTTTCAAACTGAATTGGGTATTTAAATCTATGTGGCGTTTGGTGCCTCTTGTAACACTTAACTCTACGCAGCGTCAATATCTTGAGACCGGCCTTGTGTTTTTGTGTGATTTAGGATCGTAGCATGCCTTAAGTCTTAATCTAAGTCTTGTGTAAACGAAGCCTCAAAGTCTGGACTGCTCCAGTGAGACCCAAACAGCACAATCTTTGACCGAGAGTCACGTAACTGCAAAACATGCCTAATAACAAAGTGATTTTTCATCGCCGCCCCCCATCCCTCCAACTCAGAGACACACAGTCTGAGTGATAGTGGAAGTGGCATTGGACATGTAGATATACTGCAAACTTCTGCTCCCCCTCCCAAGGTTTTTTTTTTTTGCAGTGAGCAACAGCAAACAGAGCAGATAAAGAATGAGAACCACCATCCATGGAGCATGTGTCTGCCAGGGTTATCATGATGGATAAAGTGAGAGAGGAAAAATGTTCTGAGGATGTTTTCTTTTTTTTTTTTATCTATAAGAGAGGCTGAACCAAGTACGGATTTTGCAATAGTAAGTTGTGATGCCATACACTTGTTGAGGCGTTACTGTGGTTGAAACAGAGACACACACCTATATAAAATCTTTTTTAAAACAGCCGTAACATCTGAATGTTTTTCTCTCCTTTGAGCCTTTTGGCAACCTTTCCGTTTTCCCTTTGCGTCCCAGTGCTCACCAGGCTTTTGTCCGTCCCCAGGTTCCGGCCCAGTTTTGCTCGGCTCAGCACAAGCCCTGTCCTTATGAACTCAAGTTGACTGACCCCAAAGTGCGGCGTGCGCACAATGAATTCATTGAAAGGCAAAAAAGCGAGGGAAGACAATTTCTCAGGAAAAGGACAATGGGCGTTCTCCTCCATTTGGCTCACCCTTTCATCCTTGGTCGTCCACAAGGGACGCAATTGTTTGGACACAAAGCAATACGGGACGAAGCTTTAGAAGACGCATCGCTTTTAATTAACTGTTGGTAATGATCTCATTATTGGGGCTAGGCGGGTTTCCCGGGCTCAGCGTTGCGCACAGAGGTGATTCTGGGGTCACCGTTGTGAAGGCCCTTACTCTAACCAACAAAATATGGAGGAATTTGTCATGCCGCCACGGTGCATCAGCTCAGACGCTGTTAGATTCCACTAAACCATTCAGAGGACAGGAACTATCTTGTCCCATCACAACAAAGAGCTGGGAGTTGACATATTATACCAGTTTTTTTGTCATTTATTTCATTCTGATTAATTTGATTAAAGAGATTTTGAATATTTTGTGGCGTTTTATTCAATAGGTGCATTTTCAGTGTCCAGTTGAATGACAATAAAGTCTCTCTACGTCTATGTCTTTTCACATGTAAAAACATCCATGACATTTAAAAGAACCACAGCGACTCTATTAGTTTTTTGGGCGGTTTTTGTATCTGCCAGTTGAAACAGCTTAAGTTAAGGATAAAAAAAAGTTAGAATTTCTTGCCTAAAAAGCACATGATAGTGTGAAACACAAGAGGCAGCTGGCATATTCATGGCGGGAAGGGGCTGTTGAATATAGAAACAGACAAGGAAGAGGGAAGAAACGGGGAATTTTCGACGTCTTATCTCCAGACAGGCCTGGAGGAAGGCTGGCTCCCCTCCCAAGGACAGTCCTTAACCGCTCCTATCTGCCCGTCGCACACAAACACCCACCTACCGGATCCAATGTGCAGACACTCACATGATTTCCTGCATATCTACATTCATCCGTTTAGTTTAAAGAAAGAGGCGAAGAAGGAATTTATGTTTTTAGCTTATCTGATCTCATGGACCAACAGAGAAACCGGACGGAAGGCTACGCAGCATATCATGTAATGTGGATGGTTTGCTTTATGGAGATCAATTCGATGGAGAAAATATGTTTTCTCCTTATCCAGTTCCATGAGAGCAGTCACAAATCATTCACGCTTTACTCAGCCACCAGTCGATCCCACCATGGGGTTTTATTAATGTCTGGATGCCGCTCTTACTGCTCTACAAAACCACTTGGTGTTGTTCTGTGAAGTATGTTCAGGGTCAGGTAACCTTCACTCAATGTCTTGACACTAAGCTAACACTAAACCTACTCTCCTGATGCCACTACTAACGCCTTCTCTGCAAAAAGGCTAAATCTTACCAAGTATTTTTGTCTGGTTTCTAGTGAAAATTCCTTGTTACACTTGAAATAAGACAAAAATGACTTAGAAATAACTTCTAAATAACTTAGCAATACATTTTTGTTTTAAGTGAATAATTCCTTAATATGATGAAAAAGTACTTGTTCCACTGGCAGAGTATTTCACTTATAACATGTGAAAAATGTAATGTCAACAAGTGAAATAATCTGCCGAAAGTACTAGTACTAGTACAAGCTTCTATCTTGCTGAAAAGTTACTTGTCACCTAGTTTTGTCTTATTTCAAGTGTAATAAGACATTTTCATTAGAAACCAAAAATACTTGGTAAGATTTTGCATTTTTGCAGTGTTCTAGTGCCTCTTAGGCAAATTCAACCATTTACAGTCCCATTGTTGGTCTGAGTGTGTTCCACATTATTTCCAATTCAGACTACTTCATCTGCATCCATAATCTTGGTGCTTAACTGAATGAGCAGTATGCTCAAGATTCAAACAGGGGGTTTCTGCAGCAAACCTTTTTCAAAGAAAGAAGTTTGTATGTTTTCTTGCCGCCACCTGTAATTGCAGAGTTTTTCTTCTTGGTCTCAACTTTAGAGCTGCATGTTGTTGGCAGCTGATGATCCCAGATCTGTGTCATTTTTCAGATCCTTCTCTCTTCCGTAGCGCTGCTAGCTTCATTTGACTGATGGAAGACAACCATGGACCTTATGTGGAAAGAGTTAGCCTTTCCCAACCAAGCTTCCTTTGATAAGTTAGTGTAGAGATTTATGTGGCAAAATAAATATATGATTAGAAAATACAAGCATGTATACTGTTGTTAGAGGACTTGGACAATAACTGTTCTGATAACATTTTCATGCTAGGTGTTAGCCTAAATGCCATTGCTAGTGGCTAACATTAGGCTAACAACCAGCATTTAGGCTAACGCCAAGCATTTCACCTGGGAATTAGCCAAAACGCTAATGCCAATAGTTAGCATATCAACAAGTTTGATATTTCCGTTTGTATATTTTATTGACATTCTACTTAATCATGTTAAGACAAAACTTAACACAAAAGGTGGCTTACCTGCTTCAGGAACTCAGCACCTAAAAAAGAAATTCAGTGGCAGCAGGAAGAGGAAGTCACATAATACACACCAATAGGAAGCCGACGCAGCTTCTCTCTGTTTCACCATGAGCATTACTGAAAATAGTAAAAAGAAAAAATAATCCTAATAATTCTAAAAGGAAATTAATCAAGAAAATAACCTAAATGCCTGTGATGCAGTTTTGCTAGCTGTGCTCAAAATAAGCGTTGAAATTGTTCATTTTTGCAAATTGGCTGCACAACTAGCTTGGAGTGTTGCCCAAAGAAATCCCTGAACGTATGCCAACAAACCGTAGCAATCATTTAACGGTGCCGTCATCAGGACTCTGGGATCAGAACACATCCTTCTCGTCATGAACTTTGCTTGCTGTGATTCCTTTGTTTCCCCGATTTGAGAAGCGTGAGGTCATCGTTTATTAGTTGTATTTTCAACACCAAGGTACATGAACTTTGCAATCAAAAGCCATGTTTCTGAATTCACACCACTAATTACTGTCAGTGAGCTGTTGGCAACTTTACATGACATGCCTTCAGGCTGTCTAACAAATGTTTTTTCTGTGAAACCAGAGGGGTGCTATGAAACATGCAAAGTGTTGATAATGAAACCTTTGGGACACCAGTAGGCTCAACGTAACGAGCCTCAGGAATGCGCATCATAAATATGTTACCTGCGTAAAGCCGGCTACAGCTGATCCACGAGGAAAGGATGCATCTGTGAATCTCCGCCTCTTTAAAGGTGCAGTATTAATTTTTTTATTCCGGTACATTGTGCCATTTTATAGCGCAATCAAGTGACAATGTTACCTTCAGTCATTGTAAAAACACTCTATATATCAAATATAACTGAAGAGAAAATTGACTTCACATTTTAACACATTGAAATTGGGTCTCTTTCTCTTTAAGAAACTTCTGCTCTCATCATAACATGGCTCCTCTGCTAACCCTTTAATGTTTTTACCAGCGTTGCTCTGATCAGTACTTCTTATAATGAGCTCACCAGGTGTTGTCTAATTGCCGCTGGCTAGTCTGAAGGAGCAGAATGTGGGAGGGACGCTCTTTGAGGCGGAAAGCTTGAAAACTTCAGCTCAGAGGAGGAGCTTCTCCCTCGAAGGCGGAGCTAGGTCCACACAGGTAGTTCGCACAGCTGAATGGTTGCCACGGGAGATTCAAGGATTTCTCAAACATGCATGAAAGAATCAAAACAACACTCCAGATATGTTTCGGATGAGGGAATAACATTATAGCCTAAAGCTAAAAAAAAAGTTAATTTTAGACAATACTAACCGTTTAAAAAACAAACAACCTATGAAACACTATTATTTTTCTCCCAAATTGCCAGGGGAAAGCATCCCTCATCTGCTCATAGTTTGTGTGTTCTTTCATGACCATCGGACGATGCTGTGCAGTTAATTAAGTGCACAGATTTGGTTGCTCCATAATCCTCTAACACTACTGCCTACTGCCTGAGACCGTGAGAGAAAAAAGACACGATACCTGTTTTATTTATGATTTGGATGTTTGCCAAGGAGCTAATTATAGTTAATAGACCATTCTGTGCAGCATCATAATGTAAACGGAATGTTTTACATGCTCATAAAGACAGAATATGAACACTCCTATAGTGGGCCCTTAAGCGGAGCCACACAGGCCCCAGCAGATCTGAGCCCAGAACAGGAGAGATGCTGGGAGGCAAACAGAAGTTTCAAAGGAAAGGCGTTTCCTGGACTCCCCAAGACTAAAGTAAGAGAAAGGACGCAACATGGCTGCACACTTTTACTAAGTGCCTCTGACGTGGCCACTTTTAAAGGAGTCAGTTGCTTCTTCCCCTTTTAACTTTCTAAACATGGCGCGGTGGGCATCCTCTGTCAAGTGGCGCACTAACGGAAGGAAAGAGGAAGAGTTGCTGATAAGAAGAAGATAAACAGCGTCAGTGCCGGCCTAAACACAGACCCCAAACGTCTTCTCCGCTCGGTGGGTGACAGGGTGGGCTCTCGTTCCCTTCAGCCCTCGAACACACTTCAAACACTGTCAGATATTCCCGGGGCTGTGCCGTCTTCTGCAGGTGTAGCATGTAATGACACAACTTGTAGCCACACTGTAGCCTGGTCCATCTGGAGAACACCTTCAATTTTAAAGGGGCAGTACTGTGTGTTTTCCATGGTCATAGTGCCATTTTATAGCACAATACAGTAACTATGTTAACATAGCTTGTTAAAAAAAATTAAAACATTTATTAAATATAGCTTCAAAAAAATTTTACTTAGTAATTTAACGCCTTGAAATTGGGGCTTTGTTGCTTTAAAAACTTCTCTTTCTCAAACTCCGCCTTGAAGTCATAACATTGCTCCTCTGTTAACCCTTCAGCGACATTTTTACCAATGTTGCACTGAGAAGCACCTCCTATAATGAGCTCAGTAGGTCCAGGTGTTTCATAGGGGAGTGCTGCTCTGGGAGGTGGAGGCTTGGAAACTGTAGCGCAGAGGAGGAGCTGCGTCTTGAAGGCAGAGCTAGTTCCACCCAAGCGATTTGAATAGCTGAATGGTTGCCATGGAGATTAAAAGACTTCTCAAACATGCATGAAAGAATCAAGGCAACCCTTTTCTGATAAAAGTTATTTCTGCACCACTTGAATCTACATTCGATTTTTCACCTGGGAAGAAATGTGGACTTCGTCACAATCTACCATTAAAAATTAGCATTTAGAAATAGTCCAATATGCCACATCTTCTCATCGGGTTTAGCGTACAAATGTAGACTACTTGCTTATTAGAGCCCTTGGAAAGGATTGTGAACGAGACAGATGCTTTATGAATGAAGGATAAACAGTCAGTTCTTACCACAAATGCATATGGATTTTTTTAATAGTGAAAATGTGACCCTTTTTTGACCTTGAGATACATTTATAGCATGATTGTTTACCTATTTTTAGACAAAACTATAGCAAATGTGTGAGCAATCTTAGCTGAAGATCAGAGTCCAGGAGTTTTTACTAACAAAGAATGAACGTAGGAAATGGAATATGAATGTAAATATATGGTAATTAGGTCCCAGCAGGAGCAAGAAATCAGAACCCCCACCCTTCCGTCCCCTCCCTGCCTCTTATTCACTCAAAGTAAAACGAAGTAAACATCGTAAAATTGAAATAAAATTAGACAATGGTTAGATCAAAGTAGGCTTTCCAGCTGCATGCTGCTCAGCCTACACTGCTGGTGACAGAATCAACCGCAGCTAAGCATATACAAGTTCCAAAACAAACAGGGGAACAAAAGGAGCAAACCCGTCTTGTGATGTCTGATCGTACCCCGGGGCACTTACGTGCTCCCTCCAATCTCTTTCCTCCCGCCTCCCCCAGTGTTGGCATGCGCTCGCTCGCTTGCTGCCAACTCCCGTGAGTTCAGCTCCAACTTTCTGCACACACACAACATTCATTTGACCACAGAGTCCGTACATGTAACGCACGCCTAGCGCCTATAGCGGGCCAGGAGGCCCGCTTTGGCAGTTAATGATTCGAAGTTTATTTTATTATTATTTTTTCTTACTGTAAATAGAACTGAACGGAGTGATTGTGACATACATTTATGACGTACAGTACAGACCAAAAGTTTGGACACACCTTCTCATTGGATTCAATGAGAAGGTTGTGTGCAATGAGAAGGTTGGACACACAGTTGTGTCCAAACTTTTGGTCACATTTGTGATTAGTGGATGGTAAGATCGCTCACCCACTGCTGCAGGCTGAGGAGTTTCTTGATGACCTCACTGTCTCTCAGATTCATACAAGCAAGGCTTAAGTGTTACTTTAGAAGGTGTAATAGTGTGGATGTTTGTATACGTGTGTTGCTCCTTCAGTCATCTTTTTTTACTTCTCTGATGATTTACTGGGGATTCAAGTAGTACAACATTATGCTCTGTATGAGATTCAATGCATTTGTGGGGACAAACCCTAAAAGCTTCTTTTAGTGAATACTGAAGGGTTCCAGTTGGTTAAGGTAACAGGTACTGAGTTGTAGTTAGTCAAGTTTATTTAACCAAGGATAAGATGATGAGATGATTTAACACAATAAAACAATGCAAGCGTTGTTTTATTACCATGGAAAGGTAATATTCTACCTTTCCATATTCTAGCCAAAAGTTACTCTATTTGGACATTTTTTTAAGTACTAATCAGTCCTATAATGAAGAAATCTTCGTTACTGGGACTATTTTTACTTAAGTCACTGTATAGCACTTTAAAAGCACTTTTTCCACCTTATTGACAAGCACTTTATTTAGCGCTGCACTCTAAGCATATATTTGCACATAAATAATTTGCACACAGGAAGTTTTAATTGTATTTATTGAGCATTTTTAGTGATTAGCATGTAGCCTTTTGTTCTGGGCTCTGCACAGCTGCTCCTCATTGAGAAGTGAGGCGGTTTCCTGTGAAGGGAGGATAATTGTTACTCAGAGCAATGAGCTACTGGTGGGTAAAACTGAGCAATTGTTTGTGCATAATCTGTTAAGTGTGGAGTGCTAATATGAAGTGACTCACCTGTCTTTTCTGTGTCCTCGCCAGGGTTTTTGGACAAATACTGCCCTGGGGTCCAGACACCATTTATAGGTTCCGGGAGAAGCCATTGAAAAGTGTGGGGGGAGGGGAAATGTTTATGGGTTTTGTAGTGTTTCATTATGGTGTAATGATAACATATAAAATATTTATAAAAAGTAAGTGGAAATGTTTGTATTTAGTAAAAGGCATTTTATTTAAATAGGTGGAGATTGGTGAATTGTGATCCCCCTGTGAATCAAAGGTGGTTTGGTCCGTCACAGCTGGGACTATTTAAGGCTGCAGTTTCACCTGTGAAATGATTATTGTTGCCATGAGAAGAATAAACAACTGCTGTTCCACCCGACTCTGCTTCAGCTTTTCATCCTCACTGTAAAATCCAGCCGCAAAAGGCCGCCTTGTTACAAGTCCACCCCCACACACACACATTCCTGTTTTGGTGTACTTGTGTGGACTTGCATTGAATTCAATTAATTTCTATAGCCTAACCACCTCGAGAGCACACCGAAACCTAACTCAATTCACATCTTCGTCCTAATCCCCCAAATTAGGTTTTTACGATGTGTGGACATGGCAAAATGTCCTCACAACTACATGTGTCCTCACAACTACATGTGTCCTCACAACGTTGGTTGTTTGTCAAGGGAAAGTCCTACCAACGATGGCGTTCTTTTGCCATTTAAGGAAGGTGACGAAGTAACATCTTATGCATTTTTTCACCTGGGAATTAAAAACAATAGAATCTATTAACATTTTTATTATTGATGGTACACTGTTCCAGATCCGAGGACATGAACGAAGATTGACCAAATTTTGTTTCACATTTCGGTGGTTGCAACAAACCACTTGTTGCCACTCCTGTCTTGCTGTCTTTTAGAATCATTCTGCACACGAACTCTGGGGTAAGCCCATTGATGCATTTAAAAGTCAAGTTTTAAAAAGGTCAACTTTAGAACAAGGTGTATGTTGGTGTTGGTGATGAGGGTGGGAGGTGTTTACAGAGCGCATTCTTTTGGAGTCCTCGCAAATTTGGGTGCACAAGCGTGTGTTTGCATGCGGTGCTAATAGCTTCGGCATTAGTTGGTGAAGACTTGAGTCTAAACATCCCCCAGGGGGTTCTCAACAGACAGCATAAACACTGCTACCAAAATGAAGAGCTGGAAAGATAATACAAGCACCCTCCTCCCTCCCCTGACAACACACGCTCCACTGCATGCTCCCTCCCACCAAACAGCAGCTATATGACCACAGCTACACCCTCAATACACCACATGAAATAAAGAAGAAAAAAAAGATGGATGTGGTTTAATTAAGATTGATCGAAGGCCATCCTCCACCCTTCCTTCTGCACAGTGGGAGCTAAGTGTTTGTACACAAACTACTGGCTACTACTAATTGAACTGCCGCACCCTCCTCCAGACTGCCTGAGGGGACGTGGGGGGCGGGGAGTGTTAGGGGGGACTCCACCAGGCAGCACGGTAAATATTTGCTTTTTATCTTCTTTGCTCCTCTGCTGACTCAAGTGTTTGCATCTCTCCTCCTTCCTAATTCACTCAATCTCCCATTTTGTTTTTTTCTTCTTTGATATAACAAAAACAATTAGCCTGAAGGAAAAGTCAGTGGGTCTTCTGTTAAAAATTTGATCCAATATACCCAAGTGTTGCCAAATAACTCAACTTTAAACTACTAAACTCTGAATACCAGTGAAGGTGTAATCAACCTAAAAAAATAAAAGCAATTTACAGTCTCGGAGAGTCATGACGGCCACAGAGGGTATTTTTTTTAGTTCTATGAATCCTGTGTCATGGACAAGTTTAATTCTTCTAACCCTGAACACATTGGACACATTGGACACATTGGACACATTGGACGAAGGTTTCACCAGATGAATGCCGCACCTCATATATACTGCGCATATGCACCACAGACTCGGACATAACAAAACTCTTACTCAAATGTTGCAATCACCCAATAAGAATATTACTTAGTCTTATTTAAAGCTACACATGCACTCTGTCTGCGCTGATGAAGATTTGTCTACTTCTGTAGTGACAAAAGCTTGGAGAAGCTTCTGCTGAAAGAGTTAAACACATATTCAGATTAATTCATCTAAAACTTGATTTGACCAGTTGGGTCCAATCATAGTCAGACTCAAAACTAGAAAAGGAGGTAATGGTATTGCACCAAAAGTAAAAGGATGCGATAGGACATGATGCCAGAACTACTGTTAACATCAGCAGCTTTTGGAATCTGAAATCAGGTCATACTTCTCCAAATACTTAGTCTTGATGTCCATTTTTCATAGATTCTAATGCCAGCCAGTTGTTGAACGATGTTTCAGCAGTAGTTAAAACTCTGTGATTAACATCATACATGCAAACAGCACCAAGAAAAATGAATGATGCTCCTGGACTGGTCTTTTGGTAAATGCCAGCCAGCGGCACGTCAAGCAGTATTGTATTTTAGCTTCCTAATTGCATTTTCTTTCCAGTATTTTAGGTGTGCACAATGGAAAAAAACATGAGTCATGAATAGGCAAACGTCTGCTGTTCTATGATCAGACATCTCTTACTGGTCTTATGGCCTGTATCACACTGTTTCTCAGTGAGTCCCACGCTAAGAAATGTATGCATTTCTTAGGATCTGGAGCAGCATTAGTACTCACACATATAGCAAAATTTAAAAGGTTCCAACAGTCACAAAGACATTTGAACTGCGGCATTGCCCCAATGGCACGGATCTCTGGCATTGTGATTGTGCAATATGTTTCACCATTGTTGCCATGTTTTTCACTGCTTCAAATCTTAATGGACCTGAACTCTGTTTCCTCCATGTTTGGAACCACAGTCTTTGACATCATCCGTCTCTTCTGGAATGGAAACTGTGAGCTTTTGAGCTCTGACCTTGACACAGTTTAGTTTCCTTTAGGTTTGAATCATTAATGTGGCCAATTTTTTTAAAAAAAAAGCTATTCATTGTGACAGTATATTACATTACAGCCAGTTGTCAGAAACTAAAGTTTCTGCAAATGAGAAAAATGGGCATTGCCAGTTATTGCTGTTCCAGTATGAGATGATCAGAGGTCACTTTGTGGATCTTGGCCCAACAGGAATCGCAAACCCCATAATGATTTGTAATGTCAAGGAATGAAGCTGCTTAAACTGTAAATAAGGCTTTAAGTAATAAAATAGACCCTTGTTCCGTTAAAATTGTCAGAAGCTTTCAAGCTCTTCCCAAAACGTCCACCGTTTAGCCAGTCCCTCTGCATCGCATACAAATGTTCAACTTTAACTCTGTTTATGTCAACGTCAAGAATCTATGTTTAGCAGCATAGCTGTTATGAACTGGTGCTGGAACTGAGCCCTGGGGACAAAATGAATAGAGGAACTGAGGGAAGATGAGAGGCTTCTGAAGTCATGCAGTCCTCAAATGACAGGGTTATAGGACCTACAAAAGATGTCCCAGACTCTTAAAGTCTGAGAGCTAAAAATGTTTGTGTACAGTTGGTGTGCAATGATTTTGAAAATGTCAAGACTGAAAGGACATCTGTAGCTAACCTGATACAGCAGGAGTCCCTCACACTAGGTCTGACGTCCATGTTGTGTTCTAACAACATGTCACTGCCCTCATTTAATTGCTTGTGACGATGCCAGCTTTGATGAAAAAAGGCTTTTATCTACCAATCCACTGAGGATGCTGAATTTGTGGCTGCAAGAGTGTCACAGCTCACTTGTTCTTCAGCGTACCAGATGATCACATAGTCTACAAGATGAAGGCTCTGAAAATTATTTTAGCAACTGTGACTGGGATAAAGTTGATATATTTGGCAGATCACACAGATCAGTCTTACTACAGTAGACAAGCTCACTTGTAGAGGAAAAAAAGCCACAGTAAATATAGAAGATATCTCAGAAATAACAGAGTGTGTTGGGTGTGGCTCTCAAAGACCACACCCAACAAAATTGGTCCTCTCAAAGACCAATTTCTTAATGAACTCTCCACATTTTAAATGGAAGACAACTTAAATATCCAAATTAAAACACAACAATCAAAACCAATAAATGAAATGGAAATAAAAACCACACCCAACAGAAACCATAAATAAAAAGGATTGTGATGGCTTTGTAAACAAAACTGCTACAGGCTTAGTGATAACTACAAATACTTTATTGACATCATCCTTTATTATTCTTCAGTTTTATTGGCATACATTTCCATACGTTAATGTAGCATCATGCGGTAACAGCAACTTCAGCAACAGTTAGTTAGTGGGTCAAAGGTTTATTTTCACATCAGTGAGCAATCAAACACTTCAAATATTAAGTTGGAATCATAATATCTTCTTTAGCCCATAATGCTAGTTGTGGTAAACTGCCCGTCGTGTGTTATGAGGAACAACAATAGGTATGCACTGTTTAATTTTCCAAATAAAATGTGGCAGCCCTGGGATGTGCTGTGGTGGCGCCGGGGTTAAGCACAACCCACATATGGAGGCCTCAGTCCTCGACGTGGCTTTGCAGGGCCGATTCCCGGCCTGGTGACCTTTGCCACATGTCTTCCCCTTCTCTCATTACCCACTTTCCTGTCAATTATCTATCAAATAAAGGCCACTAGAGCCAATACAACTTTTTTTAAAAAATAAAAAATGTGGCAGCCCTGTGACAAACTGCTTCCCCTACAACAGAATGGTTCCTTTGGACAATGTGTGTTTAGAAACTGTGTGAAATGTTATAATACTCACTCAAGTTTCATCTCCAAGTGGTTACTATTTTTATTCAGCCTCATCAGAAGCAACCTAAACAGATGAAGTTACACAAACAGGCCTAAATCAAGGAAAAAGCTAAAGGTATGCGTGACCACACCCTGCCTCGTGCCACAATCTGGTGAGAAAACTGTGCCACAGAGATCGGCAGGTTACTTCTGGTGTTTTCCTGCTTCTACAGGCTGAGCTCATGCGAGGAAAAGATATTTATTTCTCTGGGGAGATTTAATAATTCCTCAAATTCAATCCATATTGCTCCCTGGTTAGCTCTATGGCCCATTTCCACCGCTTTCTCTCTCCCGACTGTTGAATGGCATTTTCCAAAGCTCCAATAGTGACTAGATCCAATTAAACCGTGAACCCTTACACATGATTCTGTGATAAATGAGGGGAAAAACAGGCGGGGTGGACCAGCTCGGCTTTGATGCCTTCGTTCTTACCTTTACAGAGAAACCGCAGTGAACTATGGACAATGTGAGCCTTTCATTTAATGACTGCGTGGAGCTGTGGGCGCGCAACCCACAGGAGTACAGGATCAGTATGCTAGACCCGCGCACAGCATGCGCATATTTATTCTCGAATCACACACTACGCTGAATAGTTCTCATAAAGTTGCATGCAATTACGCTTCGGTTTGGCGCCTTAAGTCACAAATCAGGGCATGGAATTTAAAGGAATTAAGTGAATGCACAGAGCGGCGCACCAACGTGATTCCCCCAGCATCTAGCTGTGTGGCTCGGCTTCACCCAAAAACTCATAAAGGTTGTGGCTTTGTTAAAAAAGAAAATAAATATATATATATATATATATATATATATATATATATGTGTGTGTGTGTGTGTGTGTGTGGGTGTGTGTGAGTGTGTGTGTGTATAAAGAGGGGGTGGGGGGGGGGGGGGGGGGCATTTTTGAGCCTCTCAGCACCTTTTGCTAATGGCAAACATAAAACTGCAACCGTTTTGGGCGAAGCAGGAGTAGCTGGCAGTCAGTGGGGTTAATGATGAAAAGTGTGGCGCTTCAATGCCGGTTAGTCATTCCCAGGACAGGAAGTTAAACTTTCTTCGGTAATCATTGGGTATGTTTATGAAAGGGGCAACTTTTCCCCCGTCCCCAGTCTGATCCTGCGATGAATGATTTTCTTACATCCTACGTATGTGAGCGAGGCACATAGTCTTACTGCAGTAGACGAGGTACGGCTCGATTCTAAACACCGTCTCCGTCCAAACCGGCCGGCGCTCGCCGTTCCTTTGAGGAGCCGTTCTGAAGGCGCGCGACACGTCTGGAAAACGTTAGCTTTTATCATTCAGAGACGCAAAAAAGAAAAGAAAAAAAACATCTCCAGCTTTCCTAAGGTTCCCCCTTCTCAGCAACAGGAAGTCATGTAGCGTTTGAAAGGCTAACCACAACCTTTATGCCCCCTCAACCTTGCCCCTCACCCCCTCCACCTCCACCCTCGCCTCCAACCTCCAGCTTTGATGAGCGTAATTGAGAGCTGGTTCCATGGAAATGAAAAGGTAGCGCTGCTTCATCATGTATAATCATTGCACGTTATAAAAACTGAGAAACTCAGTGGGGGGGGCACAATGGCGAGAGCTTAAAATGGTTCAAGCATAAAAAAAGACAATGAATCTGTTATTTCATCATTCATTTTATTTTTGTGGGAGTGTTGGAGCGCTAAAAAAAAAAAAAGACGCCTAACCCACATAAAGAGTGGGAGTCTGTAATGTGTGCCGAGGTTGGTAGGCTGCTCCAGGCTGTAACACGATACCATAACGAGCCGGGCCTCCTGCTGGGCACCTCTTCCTGTCTGCTCTCTGCCTCAGACCGTCTACCTGGGGTAAACCGCTCGACCTCTTTGGTTTTTAGCCTGTGACCTTCTGCGTGCCGTCAGAACCCGGTACCCCCCCCCCACCCCCCACAGTATTTTTGTTGAATTGGTAAATAAAGAAAACGGGGACAGCCTGTTAATTACCCTACTATGGAAAACATGGGGTTAGCTAACCCTGAAGGCGTTGAGTGTTTCTACTGAAACTCCTCTTCCTTTTAGTTGTAAGAGATATCAAGTAAACCCGACCTCTTGGAAACAGTAACCGCGTGTTGTAGCTGGCGTGGGGTGGGATAGGGTGGCGTGGGGTGGGGGGTTCCATGGAGACAGACATGCAGGCGAACGACTTTCATTAGCAGAGCACTTAGCGGGCTCCCGTCAGTCACCGGGCTACTGGAGCAGAACTGCTCAGAGCTGCTAACCGGCACGGAGGGCAGCAGCACAAAGCACCAAAGTGCAACACGCAGTGATGGAAAAACAAGCTAGAAAAAGAGGAGCTAAATCACACATTGGAAGCCTGTCAATACGCAGACATGAGGACAAAGAATTAGTGGAGCGCAGAAAAGAACGAGACGTTTACAGCAGGCAGTCCTGTAATTAGCGGAGTTATTTACAGGGCGCTGTCTGCTTGGTAAATGAAGACATCTGTCGTTCTCTCAGCCCTAATTTGTAACTCACAATTTGGCTTAATAATGAATTAGCAAGAGGGGCCATTATGGACACAAATGTCCTTTATGGCGCAACACGGACAGCAGCAGTGAAATCACTTTAATGGAAAGTATGACATTATATCGTCTCTACCACCATAATGTCACTTGAGTTGTGGAAGGCGGTTGAACGTTTATGATGTGGGCTTTTTTTTGTCATGCAGGACACTGAACCTTGGCAGAATTTGATTCCTTTGTACATTGAAATATCAAAGAGTTAAATGTGACTGGCTAATGATCCAAAACATGAGCAACAGAATGTCTGCAAAACAAAAGGAGTCAAAGTCAAGTCCAATGTTTTTTTTTAATACAATACAGAGATCTTACAGTAGCCTGCTGGCTGTAGATGTTTAGCTAATGTTTGAATTACATGTCATGTGATCAGTGTAGCTAATGTACGTCCCATGAAAGTTTTTTAAAGCTTTAATAATCAACTCCTGGTGCCTGTTGCTGGTTTGGATCATTAGATCCATATCTACACCAATTTTATATTACTCCTCAAACTTACTTTGAGACATTTTAAACATTCTAATTTACAAACAATTTCTGAACACGTTTGTTTATATATATATATTTTTTTTTCTTTTTTTTAAAAAAACCTATCAAGTACTGGTAAATATTTAAACAGTTAAGTAAGAAATACAGTGAAAACAGTGAAATCCAGGCTTGTGTTTCATTATCTAATCTTGAGCATAATGCTAAAATTAGCCTGCTAATATGCTTACCGGAACAATGTTGCCATCTATGCAGTCAGGGCTGCTTCTTGGCATAAACCACAGGCGGTTTGCCCAGAGCACCACCGCTAGGGGGGGCGGAGCTGCAACAACTCAAAACAGAAGAAAAAAACAAATGAAATATTCCTGACTGCTGCCAATTTCTCAAGCTTTGTATTTAACATACTAATTCTGAAAATATGAACAAAAGCACCCCCAATGACATAAATAATAATAACAGGTAGGTTCTGGTGTGGTTCTAAGCTGAAGTTAGAATCAGATCTACATCTTGTAATGGATCTGTTTCACTGGTTTTTCCCCCAACCTGAATCAGCAGTGATCTGTTGTTAGAAGAAACCTATTAGCTTTCCTACTGAATGGTTGTTCCACAGCATCACATGGCCTGTCCACAAGACAAGGACAGGCCAGGTAAGTTAGTCAATAAGCCAAAAACTGTACTTCCATTTTAAGTTAATATAAGATTCCTTAATATTCATAGAATGAATACTCAAGTAGCCAAAAACAACCAAAAATATTTATTGTGATTTCTAATCCATTCTCTTAGTTTCTTGTCAATTAACCTTTTTTAAAGGGGCAGTATTATTTAAAATTTTCCTTGCTGAGCTTTACGTCATGTTATAATGTTATCCCCTCATTAAAAACCATCCTGGAGTGTTGCTTTGTTTCTTTCATGCATGTCTGAGAAATGCTTGGATCTCCCATGGCAACCATTCAGCCGGTCAAAATGTCTGGGTGGACCAAACTCCGCCTTCGAGGCGCAGCTCCTCCTCGGGGCTTCACAGAGCAGGCCTCCTCCAATCAGTTCCTTCAGACTAGCCAGCAGCAACTAGTAAATACTTATTGGATCTGTGGAGATTATTATACAAGCTACTTCTCAGTGCAGTGCTGGTGAAACCATTGTTAAAGGATTACTAGAGGAGCCATGTTGTGATGACTTGCTGAAGGCAGAGTTTCAGAAAGAGTAGGAGATTTTAAAGAGACAGAAGCCCAATTTCAAGGCGTTAAATTACAAAGTAGAATTTCTTTTAAGTCACTTTTATAACAACTGGAGTTAACATAGCTACTCGATTGTGCTATAAAGATGGCACTTTGTGCCTGGAAAACACATAATACTGAACGTTTCACATAGAAATACTGTAAGTATTCTGGAAAATGGGAACCCTACATCACTGTTTTAAACGATTGGAAGGAAAATGATGGTTAAGATCAAGTTTTTCACCTTCTCTCTTTTATATTGTAATTTTAATAATATTTCACAAAATAATCTGGCTGTTATTGTCCTTAGTGTTAACAGAATTGGGCAACAAAGCCTTAAATAAAAGAACTACACCAAACTATCATTTCATCTAATGCGACTCAATCCGACTCGGCCTGAAGCCTTCCTGATAGCAAAGCTCAAGTGGACAAATGAAGAAAGAGAATGTATCTCAATGTCCAACGCACAATGTTAAAACTTAGTTTTAATCTGAGGAATTTGACTTCATTAACTTCATTCCCTTTACAAAACATTAACATCACAAGCCCGACTTACACAGCAGCAGACGGGATTCTCTGTAGGTCACGAGAAACTTTCTCCACCCAAGTCACGTCTGTGTCTGAGTCTCAATCTAAGTTATAAAATAAAAGAAAAAAAATAATAGTAGTAGTAGTGGGAGGAAGCTCTTATTGTCCACGTCGGACCACACTCCAACCCTCCCACTGTAAATAATCCGCTGCGCCGTTTCAAGAAAGCTCGCCACATCAAGAACATTAATGCACAGTGTGGTCGGGTTCATTTTTACAGTGTTTCGGGCTGATTTTCTTATTCGGTGTAAAACTCTTGGGCTATAAACGCTGCAGCCGCTCCAGCTGAACGCAGAGCTCACCTCCTGGATGATTCCTTTGTGGGGTAACAGCACCTCGCCTGGTTCCCCTTTGCACCTTTACTGCTGCTGCTGTAAGCTTGATCAGCTCTTCACTCTATGCATTATTGCTTCTCTTTATTGGGTTGGGATTAAAATGAAAAAAAAGAAGAAAAGAACAAAAAGAAACCTTAAATGAACTTCGCGGTTAACTTGGTTTTTATGCTGCTGAGTCTAATTTGACAAGGCGAGGACGAAGCGGCTTTTAAGGCGACGGTACAGGCGACGGTACAGTTCTCTGACAGAGTGAACTTTCTCACACTTTGCTACGTTACGACCACAGACCAGACCTGCGCAGCGCTGGATTTTATGTGGTACACGATCATAAAGTTGCGCATAATTGAGAGAAAGAGCGATGCGTGGTTTTCAGCTGTTTTTCATCGATTAAACAAAAGAGAAAAGTGTGGTGTGTGTTTATGTTGATTTGGATCAATACTTTACAGAATCACCTCTTAATGGAAATTACAGCTGACGGTGTTTGGAGGAACTTCTAGAGACTGAAGCAGTTTTCATCATCCTTACAAAGTACCTCAAACTTTTTTTTGATTGGATTCTTGAGACTAGTATTAATATTTTCCCGTAAATATCCCGTATTATGGTGGACCCCCGCCCAACCCCCTCCCAGCTCTCACAGCAGCACCGGACAGCGACAATTCCTTGATATAACATGACCATAACATGATATGAAAATGCTCAAGAGGTAGGAATTCTTTAAGGAACTGTGTATAAAAAAATAGAATAATAATAATAATAAAAGATTTACAGCTTATAATTTGACCGGAACCTTTGAACATTTTAGGCGTAGCGGCCGGGTCCGTCGAGAGGGAACACCTCAGAGGAAGAACAGTCGCCGTGTTCAGAGTTCACCGAGATGACATCACCGACACCCTTGGTCGTGAAAACAGAAATAAGGATGAAGAAAAATTCCTGGACTCTGCTGTGAGAACACGAAGCTCCTGCCAACAGTGAAAACATCTCCGCTGGTTGGGCAGAGCAAACATCCGCAGCACGGCCAGACTGAATGTTTTCAGATGAACTGGTTGACGACTGCAGACTACAGCTGACAGGATTTTAGTCCATTAATGAACATGGTTATTAAACATTCACAAACTTCCAACCGACTTTTAAAAACAAAAACGGCATTTAAAAAGGGAAACTTTGTCTCAGAAGCTCTCCGACTAACTCTGTCACCTCTTAACTCGACACAGCTTTGGGCCTTAAAGGCTTTTGAACTCGACTTTTCTTCTCTAGAAGGGAGCGGATTCTCCTTCCGATGCCGTTTTAAAGCCGACGCAGTTTATAAGATCTCGTGTTTTGTTTTACCCAATATACCAGCTGTTTCTCAGGCTCCAACATGGCTCCCATCTTATTAGTGAGCCAGCTCTCAGTGTTTATGGACTCGTTAACAGAGCATGATGGCGATGGTGACAGTCGCCCAAGAGCAGCGGCTGCTTCTCCACACGCTGCCGCCTGACAGATCAACCTGACTTCGTTCTCAATAGCCGAGTTGAGATTACAACGACAGAAGGAGACAAGTTTCACGTCCCTGGAATGAAGGGCTTTTGTTATCTGCGTTTCCATTACTGATGTGCCCAAATCTTTGTCTATTTCCTACTAATGTTGGGGGGGGGGAAACCCGCAATTTTGCAATTGCGGTGTTTCTGTCACATAAGAAATGAAATGAAATTCACATGTGTTTGTTTACGTGTTAACTCATTAAAAATGATGCGATGGATGTATCTAAGTCTAAGTCGTGGCGCTAGCGCTCATCATCTATCAGCCAACCAGAGGAGACGTCAGGCACTGGAGCAACACGCCCCGCCTACTTGGGAGCGGCTAACTATGCAGCTTTTTAGAGAAATTGTGGTCAGCAATTTTACAGAAGAGTTATGGATTCAACGCATCCAAATAACACACAGCCTTTTATGAAACTGTGCGATGCTGAGAGAACTCTGCAGGCGCCAGCTGCTCAACGTCTGAAGAAACACTAAAACAAACCATCATCCTGCTGCCACTTCCTGATGTCGTCGTCATTTCTGCCAGCAGCAACATCCGACTGTTGATCACGTGACTCGTGTGATGTGGAAAAAAGTGTTTCCATTGCAGTTTTGCAAAAATAAAATACATCTATTTCAAGACGACTGCCAAACCACCTCATCCTTACGCAAAAATCTTCTAGCAAAAAACGCCGGGTTTTTTCCAGTAATGTCATGTTTCCACTAAGCAACTTTATTTTCGTAATTTCAGTTTGCACAATTTTATGGTTAAGGGAACGGATGTGCGTCAACTCTAGTACACAGAGTGACATCGAGAGGCAAATGACAAACCGATTGTGTGAGGAAGAATTGGCCAACATCCTAACAAGCTGATGTGGAAAGGCGGTAGAAACCCAAAATGTTTAACCCAGTCCCAAAAATGATCTTGCTTATTTTTATTTTCATTTAGCAAGTAGAACTTATTTTGGTATAAAGGGTTTCTTCTGATTTAATGACCATGGCAACAGTGTATGTGTACTTCTATTGCAACTGTATGTTCAAGAAATGAAGCGATGAGCAAGTATAAATAGCCAATAAAAGGTACAAGAAAATATTTCTGAATTTATATGAAAGATGACGGATATACAGAAATGGAGGAAAAAAGTCACTCCTATTCGGACAAGTACAACAGCTAAAATTACAAACTCCTCTTTTGCAAAGTCTTGTTTTTTGTGTGTATTTGTTCAAATTAAAGAAAGAAATCTAAATCTTTGTTGTCATAATGTCACTGAACACTGGATTTATTCAAGCTGGAAGCTCGTGTTCCTAACAAACACACAAGTCTTCAAAGTCTTTGAGCTTTTTTTTTTTAAGAGATCTTATATTTCCTCAGATCACTTTTCAACTCAAGAGAAATAATTACACCAAGCACACTTCTACCAAATTTAGAAACTGCCTGAATAGTTTTTTTTTTTTCCTCTTTGCACACCCAACCTAGAGTCCAGGTCTGCTGAGCTACGGTCGGCCCACCAAAGCCAGTCCTGACCGGGTCAGGCCAGGCCTCCTGTCGTCCAAATGGGACAGGAGCTAAGCCAGTGCTTCCTGTCAGACCGGAGGGCTCTCAGGTTCCACTTCTGGTGTAAATTAAGTCAGTCTGTCCTGGGCTGCCTCATAAACCCACCCCCAGCCAATGCCATCATGCCCACACTCACTGCTAGCTTTCCTCTTTGTCACAAATCAATGAAGGCAGAGCTGGAGTGAGTATCAGGTACTCAAGCAGAGATCTACTTCATAGCTACTGGGAGTCTCTTTCATTTGGGTAAAAAAAAAAAAGCCCATCTAAAAAAGCAGGTCGACTTATTGTGGTATTCAGATGTCATTATGTTGAAGTCAAACAGCATGTTCCTACCCATAGCCATCCAAAGCTCCTTCAATTTAGGGAAAATGGAGAGAATGATACAGTTTGTAGGATGTAACCTAATCCGGTTTTAAGGAAGACATCAAATTTACCCGATTCACTCTTCGTAATTTGGCTGCTAACCAGAAACTGACATGTTAAAGGGGCAGTACTGTGTTTTCCAGGCACATAGTGCCATTTTATAACCCAATCAAGTAACTATGTTACCTTCAGTTGTTATAAAAATTGCTAAATATATTAGATAACTTAAAAGAAATTTGACTTTGATATGTATGAACGCTTTGAATTTGGGCCTCTGTCTCTTTAAGAAACTCCTGCTCTTTGTGAAACTCCGCCTTCAGGAACTAATCGCAACACGGCTCCTCTATTAACCCTTCAACAACGTTTCTACCAGCGTTTCACTGAGAAGTAGCTCCGGTAATGAGCTCAGCAGACACACAGTTCCACCAGGTGTTTGCTAATTGCTGCTGGCTAGTCTGAAGGAGCTGAGTGGCAGGGCAGGGCTGGTGTGAGAGGTGAGAGCTGTGAGCAGGATGCATTGCTATACCATGTAAAATAAACCTTTTAACAGGATGTCTCGGCCCTCCTCAGCTGTGTTTGAAGTTGCGTGAACGTCTTTGACTTCAGACTGTATAAATCTGCCCAGCATGAAGAGACAGCCTGAATCTGCTTCTCGCTCTTAATGCTCCACAGATGACAGATGCCACTGTGGCCCTAACCACACAGGACGCTCTGGCCCCACGGACCGCGCGGCTCCCGCTCGGGGCGCGACGTGTTGTTAGAGCGCTGGAGAGAGGAGAGGAGAGGAGGAGAAAGAAGAAAGGGCCTGTGGTGAAAAGCCTTTTCCTCAACACCTCACAGGGGAGTTAAACAAGCAGACGGGCAGAGATCTTGAGATCTAGAAAGATGGAAAACGTTCAACGCCGAAAAGGTCTCAGCCTTTGTAAAAAAAAAAAAACTCCTACTTTGAAGATGAAGGGGGTAAAAAATGAAAGCCAGAGCTCCTGCTCCCAGCTCACCGGTTGTTGATTTGCAAAAGATCTGCAACGGAAACACAAACGCTATGTTTAATTCAACATGTCTCAGGGCCGATTTGGGAACAAATAAAGCAACATTTACATAAATAACGGAGAGTAAATAAGTCGACGAGGGAAAACAGCCACAGGAGACGGATAATCAAACGCAAAGTGAGCTTTATCCCGAAACGCTAAATGGGTTTTAAATGTCCGTTTGTGGCTGAAAGTCAAGAATCTGGCAGAATTGGGCTTCGTTTGGCCCCCGGGGCGGAGGGGCCCTGCGAGATATGATCTTCAGTGACGCCGCTGCATGCTTGCAGTTGCGTTTTAACAACAATGGCTCTTCTGAGAGAGACCGTAAACATGCGCCTGGGACCTTGACCCCGGCAGTAAACAGTCTCTCCACCTGATGATGAATAGCAGAGCTGGGCAAGGCGCAGAGGAAGGGCTGCTGCTCTCTGACTCCTTACACATTCTGATAGGAGAGCTTGATAGTTTAGCCCCTGGTATTCCTTATGCCTTGCGGAGCTCCATTGTTGTCAAAAATATTGAAGGAATAAAGGTTAGTTCCACCTTTTTAACTCTCATATTACTCTGATTAGATAACAATAGCCTTACCAAAAATTAACTACGGTGTTTGGGTATGACCTAAACCAGGGCTGTCCAAAGTGTGGCCCAGAGGCCATTTTATGGATTGATTTTTTTTGTTGTAATTTTTGCAATATTTTTTGGCCCTTGAATCCTTTTGACTTGGCAATTTTCCTCTATGTGACAGAAAGTTTGGACACCCCTGACCTAAAAGTATCATCTGCTTCCATATAAAAGACAGAAAATAGCACAGTGCCTATGTCAAATAAGCTGTCAGAGAAAATAAATACAATCAAATTTCCAAGGTTTTAATCGAGGGAAGAAAAAAAATAAATCAGTCAGCCGTGTTTTAACCATCTTTGCTGGGATTTATTCTCAGGAGCCATTTGCACAGTTTTCAACCCTGGTCAGTGATGTTTTGGCTGAACTCTGACGTCCAGGTTTTATTAGGCTAACCCAGTCTGCTGACGTGTGTTGCTCATCTGCTGCACTGCCAGCAAAAACAAAAAAAGGAAAAAAAATCCCTGCTCCCAATATAAGCTGAAAAGTAATAAAAACCTGCGTATGCACCGGAGCTGCAATAAATACTCCACGCCTTATGAACCTTTTAACTTCCAGGTGTACGGCGCAAATATTTTACTATCGTTTGCAAACAATCTTTAATTTCAGTCATTCATGTGGCTTCAACAAGCCGAATGGAGAAAAACACGAGTTTGACACACGTTCCATCTGCCGCAGGGCGTGCGTCACATTCAAGGCGCAGGGGCCAAATCCAGGCTTCCAGAAGGGTTTTGTGGCCCTCTAGACTCAAAGGTGCAGTATTATGTGTTTCCAGGATTGTGCTATAAAATGGCACTGTGTTAACTTTAGTTGTTACAAAAATGCTACATATATCAAATATAACTTAAAATACTTTTACATTGCAATTTAACACCTTGAATTTGAGCCTTTGTCTTTTTAAAAACTCCGCCTCCAGGAAGTCATCACAACATGGCTCCTCTCTTCATCCTTTAGCGTTTCTACCAGCGTTTCCCTGAGAAGTAGCACATATAATGAGCTCAGCACATGTACAGTTCACAAGGTGTTTGTTACTTGCTGCTGGCTAGTCTGAAGGAGCTGAGTGGGAGAGTTGTAGGAAGCTTAGAAACCACAGCTCCGAGAAGGCGGGGCTAGGTCCCTCCCAGGCGTTTTGCTCAGCTGAATGGTTGCCACGGGAGATTGACGGATTTCTCAAAACATGCATGACAAAATCAAAAACTCCAGGTATGTTTTTGACAAGGGAATACATGATATAAATATTAAGAGTCTATTTTACATAACACTGGCCCTTTAAAACATAGAACCTTCAAGATAACACTGTGTTTGAGTGTTTTATCAAAGAAGCAGTTTTATCCTATTCAAATTAGATGGAGGTGAAAAAGCCGTTCAGTATTTAATTTCAATAAGTTCTCATGAAATGCAGTCAGCTATTCATAGTTATTATTTATCAATTATTAATACATTCTAACACAACCAGCCTCCAAAAAGATAAATCTAAACATACAGCCAGGTTAGAATGTGGTGGTTTGAATTATAACTATATTAATTCAAGTTAGGAAAAAAAAAAAAAGACTGTGGCAACAATAAAAAATTTTTAAAAAACTCATGGTCACCCAAATTACCTTGAAGTTTGTGGTTTTAATGTGAAACTGTAGAAAAACATTTAAAGCGTTAAGAATTCATTTGCAGAAGACTAAATGGATTGCTTAGACGGGATTATAACCTGGATTTACATTAGTAACATTATCACATGTAAGCAGGATTCCTTCACCATGGTTTCTCTCTAAAACACAAGGAAATCCCTCCACACTGTAATCTTTTACGGCCATCTGTCCTGCACTTGAAAACTGGGGGAAAGACTCCAGGTAAAAAAAAAAAAAGAAAAAGAAAGCTTGTGTTACTAGAGAAGATTTCTGCACCTTTTAATTGCTTTTTAAATACTCTTGTTTGCGTTGCCTGGCCTGGGTAAAAAAAAATCTCTCACCTGATGGGGTCGGTGTTAACAACAGGAAACTGGCTGCCTCTCGGTTCAGTCCGGAGTGCATAGAGGAAGCCCTCTGTTTGTGTAGCCTGACCTGTTCAGTGGTGACCCCCAGCCTCAAACCCACAACTCCACATATTTATGTTCAGAGGTCCACTTCCACCTTCTGTCCTGACGAGAAACAGGCCCGGTGGGACTCGTTCTCCTAAACGCTGTTTACGTGTATTTACTAGGAGCCAAAGTTCCTCCACCAGTCGCGGCCGCTGACCGCTTGCGGACCGTTATCCAGGTACCGAGTGATTTGGTGTGAAAACTATAAAGTCGCAGCTAACGAGGAGCACACCTCTGTGCCGTTTAACAGTCACACTGCGGGTTTCACCAAAACGACCTGGAAAAACAACAGCAGCAAAGAGTAAAAAAACAACGTGACGTCACCAGTTTCACCGGAAAAACAAAATCTTGCCAAGTATTTTTGGTCTAGTTTCAACTGCAGATACCTTAACACACTTGAACAAAGACAAACTCAAAGGTAATTCTTTAGCTAGATGTAGGTGTTTGTTTTAAGTCAATTATTCCTTCATACTCATGTAGAAAGTGCTAGTTCCACTGGCAGATTATTTCACTTATAACATTTGGATAATGCTATAAGTGAAAATGCAACTAGCCACATTCCCACCCCATAGCAACCACAAATGTGCTCATATTTTACTTTTACAGATTCTCAGATCAAATGGTAAGTTGTGGCGATGTGCCTAGCACACTGATGTGACAACAAGTGGAAGCTGGAATCAAACCCACAACCTCCTGGCTTCAAGGCGACTGCTCTACTCTGTCGCATTTACATTATTCAGATCACTAAACTAATTTAAATATCAGGAAAGCAGAACCTGAGTAAATACGATACATTTGTTAAGGGAAAGTGCAATCCAAAGTCTTTATTGGGTAGGATTTCACTAGCCACTTCAACAGAATCTGTCTGACAACATGAAGTAGGCTAAAAGCGACACATCATACCCCAATCTAAAACAGCTAACAAATACAGATACTGAGGTAAAATACAGATTTACATCAGTATCCAGAAAGGATTCCAAAGTCATTTTAAAGCTTTGGGACTCAAGTGATCAAGTGAACAGTGGCAGCCATAAATGGAGAAAACATGGAACAGCGGCAAACCTTCAGGAGTGGACCGGCTTACCGACATTACTCCAACAGGGCATTGACGACACCTTCACCAGGCCCAAAAAGAACCCAGAACAACACCTAAACTCTGCAGGGCACACTCGCTTCAGTTATGGTCAGAGTTCATGTTTCAACGGCAGACTATTCTGCTGATTGGCCTATTTAAGCTCACCTTATGGAGGCTGGAGGCTGAACACTGCTGTGCAGGGTGTGGGCGTTGCCGTCTGGGGGGTCACGTCCCGAACCAGGGGGAAAGAAATGGGCAGGCAGCTCTCAATCAATACTCAGTTAGCATGCTACAGTTTGTTGTATTCATTGTAGACAATGGAAACAATAGAACATATTTTTTTTGGAATGCAATAAATATGCATATGAAAAGAGGTATTAATTAGAATTTTAAGTAAGAATAAAAGTAAGTTAGAGGTAAGGGAATTAGTTCAAAGGTCATCCGGGGATGTTGTTTTTAGCAGCATTTCTACTTTTTTAAGAGGAGCAGGTATTTTAGGAAGAACATAATAGTAAATCTGATCCATACTCCAATCTGGAATATGGCGGTAATGAACCTCAAGTAGTTTGCCAACCGGCATAAAAAAAATACAAGAGGAAGAATAAGGGCGGTACAACCAATCATTAGTTTTACAGTCAGATACTTTTTCCACCAGGGCCAGATTGGTTTGAATAGCATTTTCTCATCATACTTGGACTTTTTGTTTATCCTCAGTTTCTTCTTGTGTGAATGTGACAAAAAGCAAAAACAGAATTCACCTTTAGGGAGCCGATGCTTTTTTATAGCACTCTGACTGTATGATTCTTTATACAGGCCCTGGTTTTGCAAATGAATCTACTCTGGTAGAAAAGCCCTGTGTTTTGGAAGTTATTTTGACGGAGAATAAGATGAGAACATGAGGAGTGGTGGTACCGGGCGGGGCCAACTTACTGAAAAGCCAAATTAAGAGTTCAGACACTGGATAAATCTCTGTTAAACAAGCAGTTGTTCCTCAGAAGCTGCGGCAGGGTGCGCATGGGAAGGTGGCGGGTAAGGCTGTGATTTACCTCTGGAATACACTCGCATAACATGAATAAATTTAAAGTCCACCGTCCTGCTGGGATGACGTCTCACTCCGCACCGCGTTATTAACAGTTCTATCCTTGTTTTTTCACAGTTTCTATAGATGGCTCCTCTACAAAAACAGGCCAAAAAAAAGAGAAAAGAAAAGAAAAAAATCAGAGTTTAAACATTCCCAAGGAAATGTCATAAAGTACTCCAGAACGAGTATAATTACTCAACGTTCTGCTCATCCAGCAGCTCCTAAATGTCGTATTTTACGTCCCTGGGGCGCTCTGTTCAACGTGCGGCGCGGCCATGTCAGTTAGCGAGCGCTCAAACATAAACAAACAGATAAATTCATGATGTCAGGCGGATGGGCTTTTAGCGCTCGGCTTGCTTTTATTGCTCAGACTCCCTCGGCGGTGTGTGAAAGTCTCGGCTCTTCTCTGTATATACCCTTCAGCAAATTTTCCCTCGACATACTGGACGGCTCCTCTCGACAAGGCCAGGATAAACACGGGCTGAGGAGGGGAGTAGTAAAAAATGTTTAGATACACAGGCCGCCCTCAGGATTTAGTCTGCGAGATAGTGACATTTATCGGGGTCAGCTGAAGTAGATCGGACGATGTTTGATGTCTGTGAAGTTGGTTTAAAGTGACTCATCTCTTTAAGAAAGAAACGGAGGATAAACATGTTGGCTTTTTTTTCCCAGAAAATTTGCGCTGTTAAGCAACAGAACACTTGCTCTCCTGTTTAAGACGTGAATGACTTTGTTTGAAATTGGAACACATCCACTTGGTCCACTCCCAATTAAAGCTAAAACCAAGTATGACTTTAAAGAAATTGGACAATGACAAACAGAAACGAGTTAAGAGCTACAATGCAGTGATTTCCATCAAACATAAGTTTGTACCAGGATGATTGGAGGATTTACCTTCTAATTTCACACTTTTGATCCAGTATTTCCTTTCAATTTGGCCAGAGTAGCTGACTAGTCTCCATGACTTCCTGAGGCAGGCTAAATTAGAGTGAAAAATATGACTTACTGCTTGCAGTTTGATGCACAACTTATGTACCTTGAGTTCAATGAAGGTATTGTTGTTGACCTTATTCCACGTGACTCCACACATCTGCTTTGATGGCGGTTTTATTATTTTTAAAAAAAACCGCTGTAAGATCCTATCTGACCAACTGCTTGTTGTTGTAGACCACTTCCTGACCTCTGATAGCGGCTTTAGCTGCGCTCACACTGAGATGTTGTCAGAAAGACCCAGGCTTCTCTGCTTTCAGGCCAGTAATCCCTGGGATCTACACTCACAATGAACTCACATCAGAGCCAGCTCAACAATATTAGAACCCAACGTACGCCGCTGTAGCTCCAGCTCCACACCCCATGTAGAGAAGCAAAAGCTGGCCTGCTGCCAGGCCAGAACACTTTGTGGGAGCCATCATCATTCAGGTTCAGTATCCACACCTTCACTGTCCTCCCCCCCCCCAGTTCAACATTAGCTTATCATGTCACCGTGAAAGGTGTCGGGTTGCAGACATTACTGGCCTAATGAAAGCCAACTCTTCTATGGCAGTGCTAAGACAGTTTCCACTGTATTAATCCATGTTGAGGTGTATTTGGTGTTCGAACGATTAAAATAGGAAGTCCTACGTGTTTCTATAGGGGGTCTCAAGTATTTGCAGATTTCAGGTATTCACAACCCTCACTGTTACCGGAGTCCTGCGCTGTTACCTCCTGTACCTTTAAACGTCATCTCAAATGAGGACAATTTCCCTCCAAAACTAAAAATAAGGGTGAGTTCAGAAATTCTGTCCAAACCAATCTGTTTTCTTTATTCATGATCTGTGACTTAACTATGAAAGTCAAGGCTTCAAAACAGCTACTCCCCAAACCCAGGGAGAGATGACGGCGGCTGCTCGAGGGCAAGGCAGACGAGAACTTCCAAACCAAACTGGAACCGGGTAGGTTCAGTCAAAATACAGAGTTAGGTGTACATAATGCAGTTTGTGTCATCTGCCAGCCACGTTTGGCAGGAAAAGCAGAGTCACGCCATTCAGCCATTTGCCTACAGAGGCCCATTGCTGACAGGCGGAGCAGCAAGTGCCCTGGCAATTCGAGGAGGGCGAGGTGCACCCATGCATCAACCGCTGAGCTCATGGGAAAGTGGACCTGCACCTACGAGTTCATCAGTTTTTCAATCACCGTTCTCCCCAACCTCCTCAACAGATCTGTCGACACACACACGAGTCAGAGGCTGCGCATGAGCCACTTCACTTTGCCGTTCCCGGTCAGCCTTTTAGGACTGGAATGCAACCTTTTATTTTGCTGGCTTCAAACAGTGACATTTAACTTCAAGAGGTCCACTCCATCCTGTAAACATTCCCAACATTATTATTTTTCTTTGACCAAGATTTCCATCTAAATGTTAACGTCACATTTGGGTAAATGTTTATTTGGGGGTCATAGGGTGGGCAACGATGACATGAACTCAAAGCTGCACTTTTTATCCACAGGAAGGAAATGAATTGGCCAAATATTTAGATGGCGTCTTCTTCCAGCGGATGTCTGTCATGTCCATGTCTGTGCAGTCATGTACATTACTCAATAAAAAAAATAAAAAAAATTCTCTTTTTGTTCTTGGATCTTGGAATGACAAGCTATGTTTATTTTCTGGAATGTCTGTGTTTGTTTGTGGTTGAGGAATGGTAAACAGCGTTTAAGTATCGGTGATATGATTTAGACTAGCGCTACTCCATGCCAAGCCATGCCTTGGAATAGTCCTGCAGGATCCTCTGTGAGCGTAAGAAGTCCAGTTGGGTTGCTTAGCAAGTCTTTAAGAGTGATAGTGCTTATAATTTATGCAAATATTTTGATTGATACTTTTTAATCCAGAAAGGCAACGGTTGTAATTAGGCACTCTTACAAAAATTAATTTTGGGACTTTCCAAGGGGATCACACCAACATCTTTTTGGTGTAATTTTAACATGCAAAAAACAGATATTGCTGTAGAAATACAATTGATTGCAAAGATAAGTAAGCAAATAAATAAATTAGGATATGTTTGTGCAAATTATCTGTAATTTATTTGAACTGCACAGATGGATGACAGTGATTGCATGACTGCTTTTTATCCATATGCCTTGAAGAACCAATCAAAGCTTGATGTTACAGCGTACTTATGATCATAGTTCTTTGAAGAAAGCTATGATTATTAGTTATTATGCCAGTTAGCTGGTTAAGAACTATCTAGACTGCTAGCAAAACCCGACTCTTGACATTGTACTACTTCCGTAAAGTTGTTCATTTTAACATGGAGAACTACTCCAAAGCGTCAAAATCAGCTCTTATTAGATGTGTTTCCATTACAAATGTGCGCAAAACTTTTGTCAGTATTCTGGTAGAGTCAAAAAAAACACCACAATTTCACAATTGCTTTGTTTCTGTTAAATGAGAAACACAATTGAAATCACATGTATGTTAAAAATGTCATCCTCCTACGTCTTCTTCCTCTTTTCCACAAGTAGTAACAGCTGGTTGTTGATCAGATGACTCATGTGATTGCAGTTTTTTCAATAAAAAAAAAAAAAAAACATCTCATGATCCTAATACAAAACTTTTTATGTAAAAACCTGATTTTTTTTTGTTCAAGATAGCCATGTTTCCATTGAACAAATTTATTTTCATAATTAAATCTGCTTAATTTTAATGTCAATGGAAACATAGCTGATGACGTAGTTGTGTAAAAAACTGGGCCATGTAGTCCGCAGGGAGGCTTCCTCCTCCTCTTCCCTCTACCAGGCCCAAGTGGAACTATTTCAAACGGAGCTCTAAGTGTCGTGTTGTGTGATTGGTCAGAGGTTTGTAGACGTATTTTGTGTATTTGGTGTGCTCGGGACACCAATGTTGGTATTTCTCTTCAGCTAGTCCGCTTCCACTCTCTGGTCTTTGTATCTGTAGGCAACATAAATACTTTTGAGGAACGTTTTTTCAGACACGGCGAGGAATTACGGACATTCGTACAACTTCTCACAAAATACTTACAAAGACGGTCGGCGCCGTGGGTGTAAATACGAATTTCCTTTAATCATGCGACCATAAGTCAACTGATCGGCTTCAAGTGAACCATGGGGAAAGCCTTAGGATTATTTTGAGCATGCCACATGTGGCCAGAAGTGGAACTACACTCATATAAAGTGGCATTGTGTCAGTCCACCAAGATTACTTCTTTTTCTAAATTGATAAATGTTTGTCTATTGCCTTTTTATCATTCTTTACCATGACTGTTAAATAAAAATATTTTAACAACTAATCTGCACTGCGTCACACATGCTCATGTTTCAGTGGAGGAAAGCTATTGAAGCTTGGGAGGAAGGAAGCCATGTGAGCACTTCCAAAGCTTTAATGAAAAGCCTTTTACTACCCCGGGTGTTCATCCATTACCATGCGCAGGTGTTAACAGGTTCCATGTGTGTTTACACTTCATATATTGTTCCACATGTTGCTGCCTCCACAGTGGGCACAAGGCTTTTCAGGACAGTTACAGGACCTCTGGGAGCGCGGGGAGCAGAGCGGGGGCACCACCCAAATTGAAATCACTTGCATGCTTGTTAATCCGGCGGCAGGAATGCAACTCACCTGAGGAGGCAGGACATGTGGAAGGGGGTGGTGAGCAAAGGCGGCACACACACAGGCTCCTGCTGGAAAGCAACAAGAATGAAAATGGCGACCTGGTGGTGGTGTCAGAGGGGTCCCTTGTAGTTTCTTTAAAGTGAACAGGGGCTCTTTTGACGGAGGCCAGTCGGTCGTCTCATTACATTTGCATATGAATGTAAACAGTTTGAGCGGCTTCTGCTGCACAAAGAGGCTAATCCTAATGACTGAGGTGACTGCTTGTGTGGGGTAGGCCCAGCTCTGGCATTCTGATGTGTGTGTACTTGTTTTTCTACTTCTCTGGGACCTTTCAGATAAGAACACTAATCTCGTCAAGGCCAGTAATCCCTGTGGGGACCGCATGCATGTGGTTATTGGGACGAGTTCAGGCAAAACTTTCTGGATTTGAGGCGATCATGAGAGGAAATTGTTACAACTTGACTTATTTACAGCAAAAGTTAGTGATGAAGTCTGGTTTAGATTAAATGTAAGTCAGTGGAAGGTCCTATTATAGATTGTCACATGGTTCTGTGTGGTGATCATGGTGTGTGTTTGGGGGCATGTGTGTGTGTGTGTGTATGTGTGGGTGTGTAGGGGTGTGTGTGTGTGTGTGTGTGTGTGTGTGTGTGTGTGTGTGTGTGTGTGTGTGTGTGTGTGTGTGTGTGTGTGTGTGTGTGTGCGTGGGCGTGTGTGTGTGTTCTTGTTGAACTGTTCTTCCTAGGACCATTTATGGCATATTTATTAACCTTCTGAAGACCAATAGGTCTTATGAGGACCAAGGCCCGGTCCTAATACGGTGTTCAGGATTAGATGTTAGGTCTAGATATATGGTGTGAATTAAGTTTCAGTTAAAGGGACAGAATTATATTAAAGCAACTCTTGTGAGTTATAATGTGATCCCCTCATCAAAAACATCTGGAGTGTTGCTTTGGTTCTTTCATGCATGTTTGAGAATTCCCTTAAGCAGTGCAAAACGCCAGGTTGGACCTAGCTCCACCTTCGAGGCCAGAGCTCCTCCTTGGAGCTGCAGTTTTCAAGCTTCCGTGACTCCCCCACTCACTTCCTTCAGACTAGCAAACAGCAATTTCCAGCAAAATACAGCTGATGTCATTATACCAGTTACTTCAGTTACTTTAGAACAACTGAAGGCAACACAGTAACTTGATTGTGCTCTAAAATGGCACTCTGTGCCTGGAAAATACACAATACACAATACTTCCCCTTTAAGGTTAGGAATAGATTAGTACTGGTTAAGGATAAAGGGAGTTACTAAAATGAATGGAAGTAAATACAAAGTCTTCAGTTTGTACAGAAGTACAAGGGTGTCTGTGTGTGTGGTGTGTGTGTGTGTGTGTTTAATCAGTGTAATGCAATCAACTCAATCAGAGCTAAGGCATAAGAAGGAACTGGTTGCTGGTAGGTCTTGTAGAATTCTCTTCGCCACCTCTGTTACCACAGGACACCCGTGGATTAGCCAACAAAGTGGGATCAAGCTAAAGAAAACAGCCATCACATTAGGCTGCCAGGGGACAGTGTTATTATTACAAGGCTAATAGTCCTCTGGGAGGCCCTGAGCCTCACTAATGCATGCTGCCGCTAAGTGGTTAGCTGCTAATAGTGTTTTCATGTCCTCCTAATGGACAAAAACACAGGCTGAGCTCTGCGAATAGTGGACCTCAACTTTTAAATCCTTACAAGATGTCTTAGTTGCGGTTTCTACGGTAACCATGAGCCCTAGGGTGTGAACTTTTCAACCCAAACGCTCCCACTCACCCCAATTATCCATTGTGCGACGCAGCCAGTACTCACGGCACCGACTTGCGGCGACTCCTGTCACGAGCGTTGCCGCATTCGGACTCTCAGAAATGTAAATAATCGAAAGGGAGTTTGGAAACTCCTGCGCCACGGAGACCCGACCTCAAGCTTCAAACAAGCTGTCACCAGTGGGCTCTGACCCTTCAGCTCATTTCTGCTTGCATTCCCACTTCGAGGAAGATTTGGCAGGAAGGAAGAGTGAGTGGTTTGCTAACGGCCATTTGCGGTGCTTCGCCACAAGCAAGTGGAAAGAGAGACAAAACAGAAAGTGGTACCTTGAGTCCATCTTCCCAAAAATAATTTACAGCTAATTTTTTAATTGAACTTAATCGTCTGACAGACCTGAAAGTACTCTCCTCTGGGTCTAATAAGATTAGCTGTCCTGTAGACGGTAAGATCAAACTGAAACAGGAAGTTGGCCTTACAAATTGGAGTTGCTCCCTCTTTCCCAGTGGGAAATCCTACTTCAGAATCATTCCAGTTGATTTTTCCTCCTGGAAAGTCGGAATTTCCCAGTTCTGACTACAACTTGAACGCAGCATAAGTATTCATGCTCTTTTACTCTGATACCACCAAACAGACTTTGTGGTGTGTACATGCAAAACAAATGCTTGCAACTCAGAATACAAACATGCTGAATACACCATCTTTACATGAAACAGGGTGGAGGTAGAATCATGCTGTGGGGATGGTTTTCTTTCACAGAGAGAGAGTGAAGCTGGTTAGAGTAAATGGAGTTCAATACAATACGATACTGGAGGAGAACCATATAGGCTGCAGAAGATTAAAGTTTTGGGATAGAATGGTATAGTCAAAGTCCTGAAGTGAATCCAATAGAGAACCTCTGTCAAAATAGGCAAAAACCTTAAACTGTAGACGTGCAAGGCTGGTGGAGAAAGACCCCAAACCCATCTAATCTGCACACTGCAGCAAAACGCTCATCGAAAAAGTATTTACTCAGGGAAGCTGGATTCAAATGCACACCACACTTTTCAGATTGTCATTCATTTTCATTCTACTTCATTTTGTGTTGGTCTTTCGAGTAAATAAAATACATTGATGTGGTTGCAATGTAACAAAGCAAGACTTGTGGGTACGTTAGCAAGGCAAACTCTACTTTTCCATGGAAAACATTCCCAAATTAGGGGAAATGTGATTATTTGGTAGTCATGGATAAACGAGTCCTACTGTAGAGTTCATTTTGCTACAGTGTGTCGATATAACTGCAAGTCAAACAAACCAAACCAAAATGCAAGTTTTTAGACTCACATTTCCAGCTGAATCTTGCTTTAAAAAAAGCACTTTATAGGAACTTTATGACCAGATGATTCAATCCTCAGTGTGACCCGTCGGTAGAATCATGGCAGACAAAACAGAAGCTCTCCACTGCTGTGGCTGATAATATTCCTGTTATTACTGTCTAATAACCAGGAAACATCAAGAAGGAAACGGAGAGTCCAGATTTAAATAAAAAGTCACTTTAATTGAAGTTCTTTCACACACACACATGCACACCCCTCCACACACACACACACACACACACATTTAAAATCAAGCTTTTAGTCTGATCACAGAAAGAAGTTGGAACATTCACTCTGAAGAAGACGCACACCGGTCAGTTTTCTCAGACAAAAATATATATAGATATATTTAAATCTTTACAATAAGCTTGAATCATGAAACATCCAGAGGAGTGTGCACACCTACAGTCCAAAAGCACCGCGATCTCTCTCTCTCTCTCCTCCGCCTCCTCAATCAGTCCTTTTCTTGTACCCTGGTGTCAGTGTAAAAATCTTGTTTTGTTTTTTGAATTTTTTTTTTTTTTATTGAAAAAAAAAAGAGAGAAAGAAACAACAACAAATGTGCAAATAAGACAAAAAAATTTTGGAATCCTTCAGCGTTTCAGTGTAGAAAGTCCAGGATCCTCAGCGAGCCCCTCTCAAGTTTAAATACAGATCTGCCGTTTCATTTTCAAGTAAAGTGCTCCTCTAGCAAAAAAAACAACAACAACAAAAAACACGCGGCATGAACTCAGTCCCGCATCGTTTTAGCAAAACAAAGGAATGTCCTTTTAGAGGCAGTCAGACGAACTCCAGCTTGCCGTGGCCGCTGTACATCCCCCAGTGCACCAGCGACAGGATCTTGTCGCCGCCGCCGCCGCCCGGCTCGGCCTGCCGCATCTTGTCGCAGGTCAGGCAGCAGTTCTCGTGCCCCGACACCGGCACCATGCACTCCAGGTCCAACTTGGCCACGTGGCCCTTCTTGGTGTGGTGGCCGTGGAAGCTGTAGTGGAGGCGCGACAGCATCTGCTGCCGCTGGTCCTGCAGCCGCTTGTTCTCGCTGCGCAGCATCCGCAGCGCCAGCATGATGAGCAGCACCAGGATGAGGCCGCCGGCGATGGGCACGGCGATCACCGCCGCCCGGAACCACACCTCCTTGGCCGAGGCCAGCTCCTGCACGCGCGTCACCAGGTTCCGGTTGCCGTCGGCGGGGTAACGGCTCTCTGCGAAGGTGGAGACAAGTGGAAGGTTAGCTTCACGTTGTTAAGGAGCGATGCTCAGCTCTAAACCCCCCCGACAGAAAAGAAAAAGCAAGGAAGACAAACAACAGAGAGAGAAAGAAAGAGACAGAGAAAGAGAGGAGGTGAGGAGAGGCGAAAACAAATGAGTCACCTTGTCCCACAGATTAATCTGAGCTAATAAACTACCGTCTGCTCTGCCCCTGAAAACAAAACAAACAACCCAAAAAAAAAAAAACCCTGAAAAAGTCCCTCCTCCGTCTCAGAACCCGACAGGCCCCGCGTTTCTGAGCGGACGTCGGGGATGTTCGTCCTGCGAGGCACATTCCAGCGCGGTGGGAAAATTACACGGTGCGCACGCAATAAAAAAAGAAAAAAGAAACACAGAGCATCTGATCTCCTTCCAAGAGCTTAAAGGTAAAAACTGCCCGGCTCTCGCGCCTCTGCAGGCGCAGAGCTGGGGCTTGTTAAAAGTTTAAAACGTTAAGTTCTGCTAAGCTGGAAAATTAAGAATGAGGCGGGATATGGAAAAAAAAAGAAGAAGGAAAAAGTAAACGCTGCTTCTGAAACTGAAAGAAGGAAAATAAGAGCCCTCAGAATAACTCAAAGGAAGCCTGTCGCAATTAATTCTAATTAATCGATTGATAGATTAAAATGAGTGCAATAATTTCCATTCTGATTGATATTTTTTGAAGGGCAGCTTTGTTTAGAAACATCATGATCCATTTTATTTATGGTTTATGGTTTGAGTTCTTTGTTTTGAATATCTTCCAGTTCCTGTTAAGCGGTCTTTACTAAATGAAATCCATTTTTTGCCTTCTTGCGTCATTATTCATGCGCCATCGCTTCAGCGCCGCCTCGAGACAACCATACCATCGCCATACTTCATCGTGCTGCCTCACCTGTCGAGTCCCTGGTGTGCGCCAGGTCTTGCAGGCCCCTGTAGTTGCACATGTCGTCGTGGCAACACTCCAACGTCAGTGCCCCGCCGAGGGGGTCGGCGGCACGGCGGCCACCACTGCAGGCGTCCGCGGCGCCGGAGACGGGGGCCAGGCAGCCGTGGGTGAGGGGCGAGTTGGCGCTGAGCGGGTCCAGGACCTTGGTGAAGCAGGCGTTCAGCTCAGACTTGCACATGTAGCCGGTGGCCACGCAGTGCGGCGCGTCACAGTAGCACCTGATCTCTCCTGGAGGAGGAGGAGAAGAAGAGTAAGAGAAACTAAATTTCATGTTTCTTTTTGTTCTTTTTTTACAGCAGCCGGTTTCATTCAATCCTCCTCCACGTCTTCCTCTGGCTAACTGTTGCTAGCTTCTCCTACAGTAGATGCTAATGAGTACGTAGCTCTTCCCACCCTGTAGCCGAGCTCTGCTGGTTGGGAGTGGGCTCGACTGAAGAGCCTCAGGCTAACTTCTCATTACGGCCGCCTCGCTCTTCACAACAACACACAGCCCAGAGGCGACTTGGCTAGCTGTCACTAAAACAATACAGTGTATCAACCTGAATGTTTCTGAAGAAGAAGAAGAAGAAGAAGAAGAAATGTCTGTAGCTGCTGGGAGCTTGCAGTGCAAGGCCCACATTCATCAGATCAGTGTTTTCCCTGTGAATGATTGGAGCAGCAGGGCTAAGGAAGGTCATTTGGAGAATATTTCATTAGAGAGGAGAGGCCCCTTTGTGGGCTGACCAGAGGGAGGGGCCCTCAGCCGGGTTGAGCGGAGAGGCTCTCTGGGCCCCCCGAGTTTGTCCGATACATGGATGGAGGCTTCGCACCAGGAGTGAGAGAAGATGAGCTGTTACAGTTTGAGTTGTTTAACCCTGGTAGGGTAAAGTTAGTTTATCTGACGGTTTCAAGTTATTAAAACAATCAACAATTTTGGTATTTTCAGCTTCTTTAGGAAATTTTAGTCACTTTTTTTTTTTTTTTTTTAAGGTTTTTGTTTGAATATTTGCTTGCTACGACTTCCAGAGGTACCAGATGGATCTCGGGATCTGATTTGGAACTTTAAAGAATTCGGTTTCTCTTGGTGTCTTTTTTTTTATTATTATTATTATTCATCTGGAAAACGTTTCGACTCTCTCCAGATCAAAATCTAAATTAAGATCAGTAAAAAAAACAAACAAAAAAAAAAAAACATGGAACGCCTTATTCTGCTCTGACCACACAGTTTGTGATTTGTCAGACGTTTATTGATGTATAAAAAAGCAACATAAAAAAAAGAGACAAAGTATTTTTTTTTCTTTTCTAACTTTTATAGGAACAGTGCACCGATCCAAGCTTTTCCTGACCAGTACCAATTCTAACTAAACCAGAAAACAAGAGGGAAAGAAACACGACACCAGTTTTTTGATAGACAATTAAAGTCCAAACAACAAGTTACTAAAGCAAATTACAAACTGAAATCAAGCATCAAAGCCTGTTTTTTTTCTGATTTTGGGGACTTAAGTTACAACTTTAAAAAGTGCAGAACAGCCTGTTAGTGTTATTAACCATCAATAGATACTTGTTAGTTTTGACGCACTTGGCTTATAGACAAATTAAGAAAACTAAATCGTTTTTCCAGTATTTGAAAAACCTGATCCCGACCTCTGACCTGCTGATATCTCTATTTTAGACTGGACTGGGTTAGAAGGTGTCTTTTAAAGAAGTGGAAGATAAGTCGGTACAGGTTTTAATCAGACTTTGTGGTCCAATTTTCAACCAGAAATTCATTCAATTTGGTGTAAATAACAGAAAAAAAACTATTACAACTTATCCTTGTGTTTTGGTGGCTCTTTTTGTCCTAACAAGTAAACTTTTCACTCATCACAAGCGGCGTCATCTTTATAGCGCGATTCAGCTCGGTTCAAGTGTTTACTTCGTGAACCAGAGCCACACCACAGGTAAACCAGATGAGAAGAAAGTGGTGGAATAGTCCTTTATGAAGTCGCCTTCTAACTTCAGCGTCGGAACTCGGAACCCCGCAGTCTCGTTTCATGTCTCCCCTTGAAACAGTGTTTATCCGGGCCTGGAGAGGCCAACAAACATGCCCCGTCAGCAGAGCGAAGTCTGAGCGTACCTTTGGTCAGAAGAACCGCCATGGCACAGAGTTCCAGTTGGAGCCAGATGGAAATGAAACTGGACTGGCGCTCCATTTACGCCGAATTCCTGCGCAGTGACCGCGGTTATATCCAGCAGCAGAGAGCCGCGACAAAAACAACCAAAAAAAAAAAAAAAAAAAAAACGGAGGGTGGGGGGGGAAGAAAGGCTTACATGGAGTTAGGGTGAAAAACGAGCCATTCAGCTCACCGACCTGACAACACCACCACACAGGAAAAAGAGCTTCCGTTCCAGCATGGAGACTGAAATGCTAGTGGGCTTGTTTTTCGAAGCGGTTCGGCATTACCGGAGTTCGCCACAACAACAAAAGAAAAGAAGAAGAAAAAAAAACTCCCCCAAAATACGGTCTTCTTCTCCAGGAAGAGAGAGAAACAGAAAAAATGTGAATATACTCCTTTTGAAACGGCTGAAGGGGATGTGAAGGCGTCACCACTGGTCCTCTCGCTCCTCTCTAAGTGGCCGGTCGCAGTGAAGCATCACGTTTGTATTCCTGAACGGAGAAATATTGGGTGGGAAAACAGATGAGTCAGTCCGCAGGGCTGCACACTCACACTGGAGACGGCGGCGATTTAACTGGAGAAGAAGCAGCAAGCGGCCCAGGCTCCTCCTTCCTTCCTTCTGATTGGTCCGACCACCCAGGGCAGAAAATTGATCTGAGTGCAGCCCAGGGTACATCCGGTAACTTAATTTCAGAATAAGACCAACAGGCTGAAAGGCACACAAGAACCCCAGGTTGAAGTTGAATAGCAATTGAGAGCAATCTGAGCGGTACAAAATTATTCAACCTGCATAACTATCAAACAACAACAACGTTTATGTGGGACAACTGTAAAATGTTTGTTGATGGATTGAAGAGTTAAATTTATGTATTTATTTTTGTATTTGCTTGTTTAAATTATTTAGGCCTTTTTAATTATTTTAAATCTACCATTTTAAATGATAATAATTTAGTCTGTTCCTCCAAGAAGAAACTAGCGAGTCCTAAGGTGTTAGAAAGTTTCCACACAATTCTGCCTTTTGTAAGCTGAGAACGCAATTGTTTCTTTATTGTACAAGTAAAAATGCTACTTTCATGATTTCTCAAATCTTCATCATATTGTAGCTCGTAATTTCATTGCTCAGCAGTCGGCACCTAATTTTAGCGGCGCTATGTCCATTTTGTGCTTTGATCACATCAAGCTTTTATTTTGTACATCACTTCACCTGACTTCCGGTCTAACTCGTCTCCCTACATTCTGACCTGATCCAAGCGATCCTCTCCACCGTTCATTCATAGCCTTTTATTTTCATAATAGCGTCTTCCATGTGTCATCACAGAACAGGGTTGTACTCATTTAAGTGACTTAATAATTACGCCGCTGACGTAATCAGTAATATTATGGTATGTTAATGGTCGGACCTGTTTATGTTGCAGCTCCTCAACATAAACACAGTTTAATAAAAATTCTTTATGGTGAATGAATCAAAACATCAGTATTCTTTTACATATAAATATATATATTAAAAAAAAAAAAAAAAGAATGACAGGATTAAAGGTGTAACCTTGAAGCTAGAGTGTGACGTCAGGTCATTGTGTCCGGTATCAGCTACCTGCAGCGTCATCGCCGCAGCAGCCAGGTTGACGCCGGGCTGAGCCGCCTTCCTTCAGGCTGACACCGCTGCTGCTGCTGCTGGGAGGAGTGGACAGCCGGTTAGAGAAATTAGCAATCCAAAAAGCGCATGGCGCCACCCAGTCCACACGCACACACACACACACACACACACACACACACACACACACACACACACACACACACACACACACACACACACACACACACACACACACACACACACGCCCCAGCGCGCGCGCCCCACACAACATACACACACTTACCCCTTCACCAACTGGCAATGCAAAACAAACCGGCGAAAGATCTGTATCAAGCCTCACGCGCCATCTGTATCTTGCCAGACGGACTTCCTTTTTTCTTTTTTTTTTAACTTTCGTTCACTTCGTAATGAAATCAATCTCATTATGACTCCGTGCCTCGGCCTACAGGTGTGATAGCGCGGTTCCGCCCCGAACCGGAGCCATATGCTTCACCGTCGAGCAACCTTTATTGTGGGTCTTAGAAAACAAGACGAGGATCCTCGCTTCGGGCAAAGTAGAAGACGACACTGCAATTACCGCAATTATGTGCAATTCCGCGGAGGCGCCACTCCACGGCTGGTGTTACATCCCGTGCAAAGGGCAGTAAAGGTGGAAAGAGACGGGTTCAAAATGTCAGCTCACGCTGTTTTTAGGATTTGTTGAGAGAGATGTATACTAAAAGATTCTGAGACCCCTGCGTTAATTAATGTGCAAGCTTTGTATCTGGATGATTTAACTCTTAAAATTAATTTATTCAGCAGTTTATATTTGATTTGGCGCTAAATTATCAGTTTATACTAGAGTGTAAGTGTTTACATTTTTCTCTAAATATTTCTAGAAATGCCCCTTTAACATCGACAGTTGCTAGTGCGACCTTACGTGATATTGGCTAAATACCACCATCTAGTGGCCACAGCTGGTACCAAGATTTTTCCTTTCCAGTCATAATATGTAAGAGTGCATTTTTTCCCCCCCTACAAACAAATGTAGACTGACAATCAAAACCCAGCCAGATTATGAAATATATATATGCAGGATTTCACAAAATAGAACGTTTTCTTTCAAAGATATAGAAGAAAAGAAAAAACTAATGAAGTTTCAACAATATCACAAAAGACATGAAAACATTGAACGTGGAATTATTAAACCTTACTGCAGATGTGGGACTTTTCAGAGATTTCAACACAGATTCTGAAGAAGTCAAGTTCTATTTTAGATGTTTGTATTTTACCAAGTTTGAGCCAGAGACTGACTGGAAACACCCCCCGGCCCCCAAGCCATGGTGGATGCTGTCGTGGCCGGTGGTGAGAGTAACAATAATTATCTTCAGGACTTTAAAGGATAAACATCTGTTTATATTCTGGCTTGCACTGCAGGCAGTTTGAACTCATGCAACTTCGGTTTACCCAAACATCCTCTCTGTCTCAGACTGCTGAGCGGTGGGGACTTCTTCCTGGTTATCATTTTCAGCAGAAGTAGCGAGTGATGCAGCCGTTCTCCGGGATACGCTGCAGGGACTTGGAAATGCTCTCGACGTCGCGGCTGCTTGTTTCAAAATAAGCGCCGGAGATCAACCAGATAAACCTACGACAGCGTGTCAGTACATAGAAAAAAAGGAGTAGTAGATTTCTGCCAAAAGCAACAGAAATTTTTAGATTAATCTCAGAAATTTTCTGTCATTTCAGGTGGATAATTATATCTTGGTAAGTTTATACTTGCGCTTTAACCTCTAATAAATTCATCACTATGATGGTCTCAAGAGTTTGTACACAATCTGTCCAATCCTCATTTCATTTTGAAATTCCACAAAAATTAGAACTTCCACAAAAAAAGACACTAAAGCTCAGTACCTAATGTCAATATCAACCATTATCAACTCAGTCAAAACCTTACTTTTAAGTCTGCTTTTAAAAACTGCTGCTGACTTATCATGTGTATTAAAGTACATTTAGTCAGTATGAATATGGTTGCATTTAAATTTTTTCTCTTTTTCATGATGTTCTTCCTTGTTCTGCTGCGTCGCATTCCGCTGTATTATTGTTTTAATGGTTTTTTTTTTTTAACAAGCCATCGTCTCAAACCAACTTACTCTGTAAAATCAAGGTTGTAAATAAATGTATCATTGTCAGATGATACATTTAACAGGTTTGCGGTTGGATTTTAGTTTTACGTCTGATTCAACTTTATGTTTGGGTAAAAAAAAAAAAAAAAACAACTATTTCTGGGTCTGTTTGATCAAATTTCACCGCCTGATCTTATGCTAACGTGGCGTGTTTTCTTCCTGCTGAGAGGATGAGTGTCCCCCGCTGGGGTGGGTTTCATGTGAGCGGCTTTCTTCGTAGGAAGTCATCGCTCCCTGCAGGTTGCGTCTGGTTTCACACATTAGGAGACGCTCACTTGGAAGTGTTACCTGTTACCGATCTGCATGACAACAGCTCTCCACCCCTCTTGCAACCTCATGGCTGGAATGCTGTTGTGGTAACTTGGAGAGAGACGGTTTTTTTATTGACCAAAAAGCTCTTTTGGAGAATTTCACTTTGAATGTCCTAAAAACCAAACCATTTGAAGAGCTGTATGTGTTATGCCCCGTAGTCCCACCCAGGTCATCTCCATGCAGCCGTCACTGAGAGGCCAGCCGGGGCAGAAAGGCCTCCCTGAAACGTCTTCCTCTTGTGCTTCCTGTCCTCTCTTTGATCTGAGCCATATCAGTGTCTCCAAAGAGTCCCAGACAGGCAGACTGTCTCCGTCCTGCATGATCTAGTTTTGCCCTCCTGACTGTAACAAAGGGAAATGTTCAGTACTACTGGGTTTACAGAGAGAGAGAGAAAGTCTCTCTGGCAGCTTTGATGTTCCCGATTTGGTTAAAAGATCTGCGTACTGAAGTCGGAAAACTGACTGTTTTTGACTTTTTTGGGGGCGGGGGGAGGAGATCTGTGTTCTTTCCGTCTGTCATCCAAAAGAGACTAAAATTTGCTTTTCTAATTTAACTTCAATGCTTTTTTAGTCAAAAGCGATTTTACTAATGCAAAATACACAACGCCTTTATCTTGCTCAACGACGTCAATAAAGAGAGCTGGAAAAAGGTTAGGGGTCAACTTCCTGTCCATGACCCTACCTCCAGTTTTGCCTTGATAATTGACCACAGGCCCAACATCCAGCGTTATGGCTGTATTTGCTAAAGTAATGTTCTTGGGGAGCTAATTGTCTGTAGAGAGCTACATTTCGGAAATAATCTGTTCCAGTTTTTCTGCGCTTCTCTTTTTGTGTGTTTTGATAATCACGAGACGAAGGGACTGATTTCTTTTCTGATGGCCACAACAAAATGCTGACTGTATCCTGGAGCCACTTTGTACGTAACTCGGCAGAACTCTTAGGGTTAATGTCAGTGTGAACAACCTTTATGTGCTCGAACTTTACATTCTTGGCTAATGTGGTTTCATATCTATATATTTTTTTTCCACATGAGTTGTTCCTATCCTTCCCACAGCAAACCGGCCCACAACCCAAAGCTGCCACCACTGTACTTCACAGTTAGCATGGTTCCTGTTTTCCCTCCAAATTTATTGATGCTCATTTTGGCCAAAGACTTTGATTTTGTACTATTGGACCGCAGGGCATGTCTGCAGTCATTAATCTTTGTTTCCATGTGAATTTGCAAAACGTAATCTGGCCTTTTCACTCCACTCTTAGAGTTGTGGTTCCTCTCTGAACAGCCTTTCAGCCCATGTTGGTACACGTCTCGTTTTGCTCTGGATAATGACACTCAGTCTTACTCATCCTTAGCCTTTGTTTTCGGGTTGATACTCACATTTTACACCAGGGCACATTCATCTCGGAGACAAAGAGTCTGTCTCCTTCCTGAACAATAGAATGGGTGGATGTTCCCATGCTGTTTGTACTTGCATTTAATTATTTAAACAGAAGATTGTGGCCCCGTTGGGCAGCTGTACCTAAAGACAAACTAGGCTTTTAAAGGCTTTTTTATGACTCCATTATCGGCTGCTTTTAAATGAATGTTCTAAGTGGAAATAAATAAATCACTGAAACCCAGACTGAAGACTCTTCTAGCACACTGTAAGACAAAAAAAAAAAAAACCAAACTAATTTATGACTTGAAATCAACATTCTGGGTTGAGTTGGCCCTACTAAATCATTTTAAGAAAGGAAACAACAATGCTGCCCTCTGCTGGCAGAGAATATGCTGCTCAGGATCATTCTGATTTAAAAAGACCACATGTAATCGCTTTGTAATAAATTCCTTCACCCAACCACCATGGGGAAAAGTAAAATATTAATTATTTTTAAAGTTTTTCTTTAAACAACAACACCACTTTCAACAGTTGTGTAAAAAAAAAGGCTGAGGCTTTGGACGGAAAACGCAAATATTTCCTGTCATTTCTTGCTGCAGTTTAAATGTTTTACCACTAGAGGGAGCCAGATTGTTTGTACAGTTCTACATGCTTGGTTTTATGCTGCTTGTTTTATTTACATCCGTTTTTCACTAGAAACATCCGGAAGAAAACTTATCCTTCATTTTTGCTTAAGTTTTTTATTAGCTTAAAATCTAAAAATAAGTAAAATGGTAGCTCCAACGAGTTACAACAAATGGCCTATTGTCAAAATAATACATTTTCTTAGTCAAATGATTTTACGGTTCAGGAAAACTGTTCAGTAATGCACCAGCAGGTGTCGCCAGAGGAGTTGCCCTCTTTATGAAGCAGGTGGGAAGTAACAGCGCCGCCGTGGAGAAGTACTGTACGTTTTAATGTATTCATCACTTTATATCAGGAAACAATGCATAAAGCGACAACGCCTCGTATATTCCGAATGTATTAAAGGGGAAGCATTATGTAAAATAAACTTTGTTACAGTTATTCCTTCATAAAAACATTCCAGGAACATTACCTCGATTCGTTCATTCACGTTTGAGAAACCCTCCAACCTGGCAACAGTTTGGGTTTGTAAAAGCCTTGGTGGGATCGACCACCGCCGTCCAGGACGCAGGTCCTCCTGGGAGCTGCAGTTTCCGCCTCGCAGAGCAGCCCTTTCTACTGACTCGCCCCAGCCAGCTCCTTCAGACTAGCCAGTAGCAACTAGCAAACACCTGGAGGAACTGAATATATGCTGAGCTAATTATACCAGGTACTACTCAGGGCAGCGCTTGTATAAGCATTCCTGAAGGCAGAGTTTAAAAAAAAGAGAAGGCAGGAGTTTCTAAGGAGACAGAGGCCCAATTTCAAGGCATTAAATTACAAAGTAAGACTTCTTCTAAGTCATATTTTATATACACAGCATTTTTATAGCAACTACAAGTAACAGTTACTTGGTAGTGCTATAAAATTATATGTGGCTGGAAGACACACAATACTGCCCCTTTAAGAAGAGCTGTTCAGGACCCAGGAGGTGAACTCCCACGCGTCTCTCGTTGACATGACGGCATCACAGAAAAGCTTTTCAACCAGGCACCAATAAAACAAACCCGACGAGCTTTAGTTTAACATGTTTATTACAATACGTACATTTCACATTTGAGCTTTGACCTCTTCTTGCCCTGCGCTGACTGAAGAGGTGCTCCACATGCACCCGCCTTGGACCTGCTGAGGCCGTCCTACCGCTCCTCGACCCGGGCGCTGGTGAAAATGTGTGGCTATCGTCGTGATTTTCCGCTCGTCACTACAACTCTTATAAATAAAACCTTTTTTTTTTGTTTTTATTATTATTATTTTTAATTCCATCTCTCTTAAAACTCCACTGTTATGTTAGCAACTGTACAAAGGAATGGAAAAAAAAAACAAAAAAAACAAGAGGTGCAACCTCAACTTGAAAAGTCAAAAGAGGTGTGGGGGGGAGGAGAGGAACAGAAAACAGTGGGAACCCAAAGGAGAAGAAAGTAAAGCACAACACAGAATGGTGGGATGTGTCAGAGAAAAGAGGCGTGGCGGGCAGACGGGCGGGTCAGGAAGCCAGGGCGGGGTGGTGGAGGTTACCGGGAATGGTCCAAAGCAGCACGCCATCACATCCCACAATGGATTTTTTTTGTTTTTTTTCCTTTTTGTATTTTATTTTATTTTATTTTTTAAATAATCACTCACTTCACCAACCACCAGGCACTGATTTTTTTTGTTGTTTTTTTTTTTTCAGACTGGGTAATGCAGGGCCACCAGAAGCTGCTAGCAGATCACTGAAGCATTGGGAGCAGGTGGAAGGTCCGCCAGGTACAACCTCCACTCAGGGAGGCTGGAGGGAACGGCTGAGTTTACCCAGGTTTGACGAGCTGAAGAGATTGTTCTGGTTGATTCCATGCCTCAAACACCTTTAAGTCAGCCTGCAGGCCACACATGCACTCACTCACCCCCTCACGCACGCACACACACACACACACACACACCAGCTGACTCAATGGTTCAGAGATGTTGTGAAGTGACAGAGTGAAGCCGGAGATCTGCAGATGAGTTAACGTGAAGGACCGGAGCCGCCGAGGCGTTGATTAGTCTGGATGTCCAAAAAGCTTTGATAGGCATGGCTTTCCATGGCTTCAATCTACAAAACATATTTACAACATAGATAATAACATCTACAAGAAATCTACATTTTTCCCCCACCCTCCCCCACCGCGGGTTTTTACAAAACCAAAGTCTTGTAAATCAACCCTCCTCCTCCTCCAACAACAGCTCCTCGGTTCTCCCTCTCCGGTCTCCCAGTCCAACGGTCCAAACCAACCCGACTCAAACTCCTCTGAGAGTGAGTGTGTGTGTTTATGTGTGTGTTAAGACTGGGTTCAAGAGGAACCGAACTGCTGCTTTCTTTCCAGCTTTCAACTATGTGCAATGGGTTTCCCCCCCCTTCCCCTCCAAGCTCCCCCAAAAACAAAACTCTCGACCCAAAAGTCCTCAGACCATAAAGGAATTTTGATTCTTCAACTTTTCAAGTTCTTTGATTTGCTGTCTCAAAAACAATATCCTGAGGGGAGAGAGATGGAGAGAGGAGAGGGTTAGACGTGTGGATGTTTTGACCGAGTCGTGACTGAGGGCGACCGGCGGTCTCACCTCTGCTCCCGCAGCGTAGCTTGGATTTCACAGACTCTGACCAACGAGCGCAGATTCTTGAGCTCAGTGCAATTCTCGGACATGCAGATGCTGCCCATGCTGTGGGCCTCTTCACGTAGCCTGGACGCCTGGAAGAGTTCACGCCACAGGTCAGCTTGTTGGGTGTTCCCCAGGGAGCCGTTCTCCGGCCACTACTGTTTTCCATTTACACATGCTGCCACTTGGTCAGGTTAGTCATGAATTCCAGGGTTTCCCCTCGGTGTTTTATCAGCCTTGGCGGCCCACCAGGATTTACTCGAGACCCCACCAAGCTAAGCCTCGTTTGTTTATTCCTTTTTAACGTTTTATAGTTGGTGTTTGTGTTCTTTGGAAGACATTAACAGGCCCTAATCACCGGGTGGTGTTTTTAAATTTCAACTTTAAACTTGATTTTAACTCAAAAACACAGTGAGCTGCTGGATGCTACCACCAGGCTTAGCAAGTTTTCTAGGAGAAACCCTGAATTCAACGTCTCTTCATTTCTATGCAGATGATTTCCCAGATTCATTTTGGTTGTCAACCCTTCAGAGCTCTCTACTTTTAAACTTACCCAGCGTCTTGTAGACATCAAAACCCAAATGTCTGATAATTATCTGTTAATCAATAATGATAAAACTGAGTTAATGGCATTTGGAGCCAACGTCAACATTTTGAGAACATTACTAAAACTGATGAACCCTCTTCCTCTAAATATTAGACCAGGGTCTTAACTGTCTCCCTTTAAATCATTAGTTAAAACTTACTTTCATAATAAGGCTATTAATATTTGAATTTCTTTAGTATTTTTACTATTTCAATTTGTTTTACATTGTTGTGTATTTTAATTGATTTGGTATAATTTTTGTGTTTGTCATTTATAGCGTTTTAATAATTTTTTTTAATGCAGAGAACTTTGAAACATTTGATTAAAAAGGTGTTATACAAACAAAGTATTATTGCTAGATGTAGAATTTTAGTTGAGGATGTTTGGTTGTGCAAGACTTAAAAAAAAAAAAAATAAAAAAAAAGAAGAAGAAGAAGAAAAAAAAAAAAAAAAAAAAGATTTCAGGAGGTCCTGACCTGCTTCTCTGCATGTTCTGCAGGCCACCCCTGCACGTGTTTGATAAGGTTCTCATTAAAGTGGGTGGCCAGCGTGGGGGTCAGGGAGCAGGAGGGCCGCGCCGCCGAGGCGCCGGGGGGAGCCGAGGGCGCGTGGGAGGCGCTGCTGCCGGAGCCGACGTGGTTGGGTCCAGGAGAGGGACTCCTCTGACTGCTGCGGTTCACAAGACAAAACGGAAAACGTTCATGAGAGAAACGTCTCCCTCAAAACCTCCTGCTGGTTTTAATCAGAAAACAACGTTTTCATTAAGTTTCGGGAGGAGATTTCTGGTAAATACTGCAGGTAAGAATTTGATGCGCTGTCCACACACAGTCTGAAATTACCAAAGGGGGTTTAAAAGAAAGAAAGAAAGAAAGGACCTTTTACTGCAAACTGCATAGTTTGATGCAATGGAATAGGGAGAACTGTTACATTATCAACAATTTAAAATTTAATGTAATAATCTGCTTTTGTTTCTCATGTTTTAACTTCAAAGATCAAAGTAAAATCTTCTGCTAATTAGTTTTAGAAAACTAACGTCTAAAACCATCTGTCAGATTCTACAAAATTCTGCAAATGTGTTTAGTTGGCTTCAGAGGTGAAGTAAAAAAAGAAAAAAACCCCAACAATTTAACATTTCATATTTAAACAAAGATTAGAACCACTATAAAATCCAGACCTGAAGTCCTGTTTGTAGTTTCTGATCTTTTGGTTTCTTTGTTCAAAACCATAAAGAGTCAAAACTAAGTTTCAGAACGTCAGACTTCGAACCGATCTGAAACCCTGATCTGTGAGAATGTAGAGGCAAAAAAGGCAGCAGGACTGTCCTTTTGTAAATTTTCTGATTTGGAGTATATTAACTACTAAAGTTTATCAGTAACTCATATACACATATAGAATTAAAGATGAGTCAACATCTTATTTAAAACACTGTAAAATGTCCTCTTAGGAGATAAACAGATCTAAAGCTCTTTTCAGATTCATGGGCAGCAACAATCTTTATTTGTATATTCAAAATATATCTATTTTCAATAGATATATCCAAAATAGATATATTTTTGATTCTTTGGCTTTAGAAATAGCTGAGTAGATTATTGTGGAGCTAGAGTGAAATAATTCAGCACAGACAATGTAAAGTGCATGCAGCAGGCTGCTAGTGTGGGCTAACTGTGGAGCAGGGCAGCTCACGCAAAGATGGCAAAAACAGCGATGTTGCACTCTGGTGAACCAGGTTTCTGCTAGCATCACTCAGCACAACTACAGCTTTAAGAACAAACATGCAGAGAAATGTCTCTGCATGAGAAAGCGATGCTTTCAGCTCTGAAGCTAGAAACAAAGTAAACAGAACTTTAAAATTAGAGTTAATAAATGACAGAGAAAGTAACGGTGTGGGAATCTATTGCCTTATTAAGGAAATCATTACAACTGTGATCAATCTGACAATTATATATATATTTTTTAAAAAGCAATGAGGTTTAGATAAACAATGGGGTACACCCTAGACAGGTTGCCAGGGCGACACAGACACACAATAGGCTTATCACTGTAAGAAACTTTGCTGGACGATTAATTGTCCCAGAAGTTATTGTGACAGATTATAATATTTGTTGTCTTAAGACAATTTTCAGGTAACATAAAGGTAATGGGATAATAATACAAGAAAACATTCACAAAGATCAATACCTCAATTTTTAACATTTAACGAAGACATTTTAAATAACCTAAAAAAATACACAAAATCACAGAAAATGAATAAAGTGAATTTTGGGTCTGTAAACAAAATTATCCTTAAAGAAAAGGCTAGAAGAGACCAAAGAACCAGACTGAAGACTTTTATCATCCAGTTTTTGGTTGATAAAAACACCCAAAATCATTTATTTCCATGCAAATGGAAATGATTGAGCTGGTTTTAATTGATCACACATTCAATTGATTTATTACGACAAGCCTAATACCACTAATGACCTGTGATTATAGGGATCTGTTACAGCTCTCAGAAGAAATAAATAAAATAAACAAGAGTAAACCAGCAGCTCTGACGCAGCGCTGCAGAAGAGCCCAGGCAATCAAAGTGAAGCAGCTTCTCTTTGTTCCACTGATGACCAGCAGGTGGTGCAACAACAGAACACATTGAGACTGGATGAGCTCAAACAGCCCTTCCACTGGAGGTAGGAGCAGGAACGTAACAGGCAGTAAGTGAGCTAAGGTTAGGGGTCAACCAGCTGAGTCCGGCGGTGTCGGTACTGACCCTTGGCGCTGAAGTGTGCGTGGGGAGGCCGTGGTGGCGTCGTGAGCGTGCGGCTTCTCGCTGGACAGCGACTGCTGAGATGTGGGCTGGGAATGAGGCGGCTGCTTCACCGCCGGCGTGCTCATCTGAAAACGCAAGTTGGAGAAGCTGCGTCAGCACAAAACGCCGACCCGCTCCAGTCAAGGTTCTTTAACATCACTGGGATCAGCTGGTGTCACTGGTACTCTACCTGAACAGAACACCAAATCACTCTGTGGTGTGGTTAGCTCCGAGCAAACTCATGCTCTCTTGTTTGTGCTAAATGCCACTTTGCATAATCATATCACTATTTTTATTTCTTGTAAAGCAAGACAAAAAACTAGCACTTTTGAGTGTCCTTCTAAAGCACTATATAAATTTGATGTATTATTATTTTTCATCTTTAAAAGTCAATGAAAATTACGGAAAGGCATAAAAACAGTCATGTTTTAGTGACTTACTTAGAGATGCACCGAAACGATATCAATATCTGTATCAGTCTTGATAAAAGGCAAAAACTCAAATCTAGATTGATGACATTTTGCCTGACCCATAAGGGCAGATCTATTCAGTTTGGTTCTACGCTTTGTGATCTGAGTAACATCATGCTTTATTATTTATTTTACATTATATTCAAAATTCCTAATTGCACTTTCTGAACCATTTGAAAAGTTTGTTGCCGTTTATTTTTATACGTTTGACCAACGTAGTGAACCCATTGTGTAGTCAGTTTCAGTTTCCACTCACAGAACAAATAAAAAAGTTGTTGTTTTCACATGTTTGGCCAAACTAGCAAGCTTATGAAACTATTGGTGTATTCAAGTGTGCTGTGCTGGAGCAGAGTTATCAAATAAACACATATTCAACACATTTCTGTCTGTGTTTTTTTAAAAAAAAGAAACATTTCAAGTTAATTCTGCACTGATTTGCTGTAAGATCGTATCGGTCGATACTAAACCCCGGATATCAGTATTGGAAGTAAAAAAACAAAAAAAACCCAAAGTGGATTGGTGCATTTCTACTTACTTTGGGTTGTGAGATGACGGGCTGTGCACTGAGGTGAGACTTTAAAGGACCGACGTTCGTCTGCGGCGTGCTGATCCTGGGCGACACGTAGGATCTCGGCGATGAGGCGTCTGACGTTAAAGACATCGGCGACTGATTTGATTGTTGAGCTTTTGGGAGAAACAAAACCGTAAGGGACCCACAACGAGCCGACGGTGCAAAAACAAAGAACCGGAAGCACGGACGCTTCATTTCAGCTGGCGTTCGACTTCCTTTACCTTGGCTGGAGAGCTGAGCAGCTTGGGAGAGGATAGTAGTGATGTTGAAAGCCGACGGTCCAGCTGTGAGGATCTTGTGGAGCATCGACTGTAATGAAGCTTGTGTGACAGCAGCTGTGAGAACTACAGACACAAAGAAAAGAAAACCACAAAACATGTCAGTGACGGGTTAGATTCTGAACCAATTTAAGGAAATTGTGACCGACTTATCGGTCCACTCCTTACTTCTTCTTTCTTCTCTGTTTTATAATAATGTCGCCGCTAGACTTTGTGAACTTCAACATCTCAGCTGCTAAAAATATACATCAAAATTTGGCAGTAAAAGTCTACCCCACAGACCTAATCTGTAATAAGCAAATGTTCTCAGCAAGTGCTGATCTGGTTACACCAGGAAGTTGAAGGTGCTGCCGTCACTGTTCTGGATAAGGTCTGTGGTGATTTAGATAAGGGCAAGTCATATGTGAACAGCATTTTCATGGACTGGTCAACTGCTTTTCACACAATTCAACCCCACGTTCTTTTAAAGTGTTTTTAAAAAAAGAATGCAAGTAGTAATTTTATAATTCTGATTATGGAGGGTGTTTTCACAATGAGATTGCATCAACATTTCTTCCCAGTGTCCCGTCTTGAACACAGGTGTTCGGCAGGGCTGCGATTTATCCCCTCTGTTATTTGGATACAAATGAGGTAAACTGCAACACAAAAGCTCCTGGATAATGAGAAATGCTGCCGATGTGATTATTGAAGATCCTCTGCAGAATGCTAAACACACTACTTGTTTTAAATACCACACAGTAAAAGTCTTACCGGTTGGGTCCAACAGACTTCATTTTACTTCCATGCAAATCATAACCAGCTTCTGGCTAATTATTGTTTATTTACTTTTTCTTTGTACAGCAGTGATCAAAAAGGCAGGTAAAGCCTTTGCTATAGATTTATGCTATAGATTTATAGCATGTAGAAAATGTGTGAAGCGTTTTAGTGGTTCACACAAGTTAAAGGCCCAGATTTGTTGAGCTTTTAGAGATTCGCGTTGAGCGAGCAGTGAGACTGATGTGAGCGCATACATCTTTGTGAATAAAGAATAATGTGTGGCAGGTGCGTTTACATCTCAGCACGCTCACTCAGTGTGTGTGTGTGTTCTGGCAATTGGCTCTGTGTCTGTGCTTGCAAATTGTTAAACAAACCACACCACCAGCCAATCACAGACGGGTCCTTTTCATCCAGAGTTATTTGTTGCAAGTCTGCATTCATTCACTAGGAAAAATAACAACTAATCCCAGCCAACACAAAAACAGCAAGAAGTTATTACAGAAATGGACTGATAATTATTTTGTAAATCCTACAAAACAGTAAGATTTCGAAAAACACAACAAAACTTAATGCAGTAAGTTTTGTGCCCAGAGAATATTTATTAAAATATGCTCACTCCTCCTATTTTATGTTTTATTTTATTTTTTTAACATTTAAATGTGACCAGCATTACATAGTTTGTCTTATGATCCCCTAATTGGGATTAGCAAGTTTTCTGGGGGAAACTCCTGACACCTAAAGGTCAAAATGGTTTCCCTTATGAGCAAATTGAGAAGCCATAATGCCACAGAGCAAGGACTGACTGGTTTAAGTTATTTACAGAGAGTATTTTTCAAATAAGAATAATAATGAATTATGTTGTACTCTTCAAACTTACTGAGAAAAATCACTTCCATTAGTTGGGAAAACTACGATTTCTTCTCATTCACACACTACCAAGCTGCACTATGTGGCACATTGTCAATGGATTTCATTAGACTTGTTAAATTCTCTTATTCTAGCCACATTTCAACCAATCACAGGAGTCACTGAGCTTGAACAAGAAGTTAAAAAGAGTGTAAAACTAAATCACTCATACAGCTAAAGTCTCATTCCTCACTAAGTGCTTGATTAAATTGCTCACAAAACAATTTCAAAGCAATAAGAATCAGCCTTCCTCTAATTAAATCAAACATGCCACGCCAGTGAGCTTTTCTCATCTAATACATCAAATACACAAGCTTTACAACACAGATTATTTCAACTTAGATATAAGGCAATGGTGTTAACTCCAGGGTGAAAACCTAAGTTTTAAATATGCTACTCTTAAACTTGCAAAGCAAAAAGCATCACAGCAAACGTTTTGCAAACACAGGCCAAACGACATCACAAAAAATTGCATGGTCAACTTGTAGCTTCTTTCTTACCCTCGTTGATTTTTGCCATGTCCACGCTGGCGTTGTTGAGCTGCAGGGCCGTCTGAAGCGCTGGGAGAAGCTGGCGGAGCAGGTTGGGGTCCTGGAGGATGGGGGGTGTGGAGGACTGTAGGACTGGGGAGACGGGCACGGTGGATGCTGACGAGCCTGGTGGCGCCGATGAAGGGTTCACGCTCCCCGCACCCGAGGAAGATGACTGCGACTGGCTGGGAAGAGCCGCTGAGGGCTTCTCCACCTGAGTCGACTCTGTGGGGAGAGGAAAGGAGGAGTCTTTTGAACTATGTCGCCTTCAGTAACATGGTTCCTCTATTAACCCTTTAACAACATTATTTTTCACCAGGTGTTTGCTAATTGATAGTCAAAGGAGCCTCAAAGATGGTTCTAGGTCCACTCAGCTGTTTTGAACAGTTGAATGGTTGCTATGGGAGATTAAAGGATTTTTCAAACATGTCTGGAAAAAAATAAATAAATAAATCAATACAACGCTCCAAGCTCATCATGTTTTTGAGCTTAACATGACGTAAAGCTCAAAAAACCCAATTATTATATAATACTGCCCCTTTAAAATTGACATGTTGATAGAATCCACAGTAAGAATATAACTTCTTCAACAACACTATTGAAAGTCAATACAAGCAGTCTGATTTTTAGCCAAGTTGTTGCTAGGCACGTCGCAATAAACAAATGAATCAATTAATCGCACAATAAATTAAAACTGTCAACCTCATTTTAATTATCGGCTTTATCGTTTCTTACTGCATTTTTCTCTTTCAGTTGATGACACTGAATGAAAAAAAGGCTCAACTCCGCTGCTCTCCACTGACCCTCCCTTCCTCATTTACTTAGTGTAAAGCCCAGTTCACACGACACTATCTTAGAGCTGTTGGTCGATCTTCAGGCCATTTTCAAAACCTGACAGGCCACACATTAGTCCACAGAAATCCTAGGTATAACAGTTTGATCGGGTTCGTTCCTGCCGTGTGGTGTCCAACAATGGGCACAAAATAATGGCTACAAGTCCAATGAACTAATTTTAAAACCAGGCATTAATCAATGCTTTACTACAATCTACCTGCAAAGCATGTGGCTCTAGTGTCAGCGTTAAGTCCTGACTGAATGAAAATCATTATAACCTATTTATGTCACGTTAACGAAGAACAGCTGAAAAGTTACCGGGTTTATCAACTGCGGTAGCAATTTCGCTCCAACTCCTCCTCTTGTCATTTCTATATTCTTCGCACGTTAAATAAACATTAATGTTGTTTCCACATATCATCTCCAATGTCCGCTGGACTTAGGTTCGCTGTGTCAGCTGTTTGGGATTCCCCGACGTAATTTCCCCTCAGAAAGCATGGAGGGGAATCTCGCTTTCTGATTGGCTACCTGTCACATTCAACAGGCTGCTTGACCTCCCAGTCGAGAAAACCCGATCTACCATAACACACCACACACTACAGGATGATCGGTTATCGCAAGTGACAATCTTAGAACGACCAACGTTCTAACATTGTCATAAGGGGAACATCAGGGCAAAAAAATCATGTAGTGTGAACTATTGTATCATGTAGTCAGATGTGCCCATTTTCTCTATTTAAATCTAATGATTATTGAAAGGCAATATAGCATACAGTCTTCATAATCTGGACTCTTGATTGAATGCAGAATTTATTTGGCTTTATGTTGTTTAGTTTTTATTCTAGTACATATTTTGTTAATGGAGACTGAGAATCCATTTTATTTTTATTTCTGGTTGTTTTGTTTATTTTGTTTATCAGTTCCAGTGTTAAGTGTTCTTTTGAAAATAAAGTGTATTTATCTTTGGCAGGAAATCGCATGCATTATTACATCATTTTCATTAAATCAGTGTAAAAAGGTCTTCAAACAATATTATCGTTTACCGCGATAATTTTTGAGACAATTAATCGCTTAGCAAAATGTGTTATCGTGACAGACCTAGTTGTTGCTTCAGAAACACAATCAGCCTCCTCTTCTTGCTTACAGAGGCTCAAATGAACAACCGCTGGACAAAAACTAAGACGGCCAGATGGAGATGCAGCTGGAGCGACCTCAGAACGAGCCTCTGGGACCATTTAGTCGACAAGGTGAATGCTAAAGTTCTGTTCTGAGACAATTATGAGGAGTTTGAGCTCAGAGGCAGGAGAGCAGGAAGAGCCCAGAAGCTAACGCTTAAACCGACACACTGACGTTTGAGAGCAACTTAAAAAGGACAGCCTGGCTCCCGTAGCTGCAGCGGTGAAGGAGTGGATATATCAGATGGTATATCCAATCTCATGTTCTTTTACAAAATGTAAAAGAACATGAGATTCTTCATTTTGCACATAATGTTTAAGTTTGTTTTTTATCACAAACCCCTTGTAAAGTCATTCAGTCCTTTGTTGAACCACAGAGCTGATATCTGTGAAGCCTGAACAACAGTAAACGTGAAACTCTGGCTACTGTTTTCTTCAACTGTTTTCATTCACTCCAGAATTACACACTTTTTGGATTAATAAATATTAGAAAATTGAACAAGTGGAATTTGAAAAATAATAAAACCAGATCTCACACTGTAGATTAGAAACTGAGCTCATCTTACCACAGCTGCTCTGCCGAAGCGCTAGAGCCGTTTCTGAGAAATCTTCATATCTCTAGAAAGCAAGACCCTGCTCTCCAAACTCTAAAACAGAATCCCCCCCTGTGTGCTCAGAGTTTGTGTTTTAGTCTGTTGACACACGACTGCACTGACAGATCCAGAACATAGCAGCACGTCATGTTCACTGATGTAACAACACGGCAGCTATGAGTAAGAACCTGCTGAGATAGAGACTGCTAACTTAGTGAGCTGGTGTGGAGATAACCGTCTCTGAAAAGGATAATCAGCGCTGGACACCATGCGGTAGCCTAGATTTAAGTGTAGCTTAACCCCGGCTCTGAGACCAGGAAGTTTTACAAACTAAACAGATGACCACTAGAACAGGAAGCTAGGTAGTTAGCTTCCCAACAGCCTCTAGTTTGACAGAAATAAACCAAGAGGAAACATAACTGATTGACTGCACTGGGTTTTTTCATGCGTCCTTTCCATACATTATATGTCCTGACGCTGAAGTTCCTCTCGTACTCCAGGAATGCTCTCTTCACTTAGAAACACAGATCCATGCGCAACAAAATAGCCACATCCAGAAAGCTTAAATTAACAACAGCAACATTTTACAAAACGGCATTAATATCTGATTCCTGGGATCTCAAAGCCGCCACTCCAAACTGTGTGGAATCGTGGGCGTTTTTAAATGAGCGACACTCCAGACTGAAGGGAGATCGGAAAAAAACGCTGCATTTAGAAACACAACCTGCTTTCAAAAAAGCACAACAGCTTCACAAACCTCTGAAAACATCCTGGGATCTTTATGAACTGATGTCTGCAGAAGAAAAATGATACATGCCACATCCTATGCAGCAATGTGTCTGCTCTGTTCAAACTTGAAATCTGCGAATGATCAAAAATCCAGGAGATTTGTGATTCTGAACTGTCACCTTTAAGAATAAATGCTGCAAAAGCAGCCTAACATTCTCAGTTACTGCTGGGATTCATAACGCTGAATCCGTTAATAAATTGTCCCAGAAATTATTGAGATAATGTTGTTTTGACACCAGTTTCAAGTAGTTATAACAGTATGATAACGCAAGTTTGCCCTCTCAAGTAACAGTAAATAAAAATGTTTGTAAAGAACTTTCAACACTGGAACTGCGAGATATTTTAAATAATCAGAACTAAACGACCAAAAACAATACATAAAACAGAAATAAAACCCACACACAACAAAAAACATCAATTAAATATATTAGAAAGTATCAAACAAAATTGCCCTTCAAAAACCTCAGAGCAGAAATTATTTACCTTTTCTTTTCTTTTTTATGTTTGCCTTCATAGTTTGTGTTAGTGGAAGTCATAATACCCAACTACCTCGTGATAGTTTCAAATTTCCTATAAAATTGAAACTTTATTAACTCAAAAACGCATTAGGCCCCTGGATGCCAGCTGAAGGGCCCCCCATGAAACCAGACTTGGCAAGTTTCCTGGGGGACCGCTGAATTCAACCAATAAAGCATGATTCTCAGATTGGTTCTGAGTGGTTACAGTTTAACCCTTCTAGACCATGTCGGCAACGACAGAAAAATGTGCAGTACGGTAATTCTGAGACACTTTGCGCTAGGCCTGTTACGATAGCAAATTTTGCTCAACGATTAATTGTCTCAAAAATTATTGCGGTAAACGATAATATTGTTTGAAGACCTTTTTACACTGATTTAATGAAAATGATGTAATAATGCATGCGATTTCCTGCCAAAGATAAATACACTTTGATTTCAAAAGAACACTAAACACTGGACCTGATAAACAAAATAAACAAAACAACCAAAAACAAAAATAAAATGGATTCTCAGTCTCCATTAACAAAAAACTCACTTGAAAAAAAAACTAAACACCATAAAGCCAAAGTGGAAATAAATACTGCATTCAACCAAAAGAGTGCAGATTACAAAGTCTGTATATTATGTTGCCCTTCAGTAATAATTAGATTTAAATAGAGAAGATGGACACATCGACTACCTGATGCAATAATTCACACTACACGATTTTTTGCTCCTATTTTTCCCCTTACAACAATCTTAGAACGTTGGTCTTTCTAAGATTGTGTGGTGTGTTACGGTAGATCTTCGTTGCCGCTCCGATCTAAATCAGGGGTTTTCCTGACTGGGCGCTTTAACGCAGCCTGTTGAATGTGACAGGTAGCCAATCAGAAAGCACGGATTTTCCTCCACCTTTCTGAGGGGAAATTATGTCGGGGAATCCCAAACAGCTGACACAACGCAACCCGAAGTCCAGCGGACATTGGAGATGATATGTGGAAACAACATTAATGTTTATTTAACGTGCAAAGAATATAGAAATGACAAGAGGAGAAGTTGGAGCGAAATTGCTACCGCAGTTGATAAACCCGGTAACTTTTCAGCTGTTCTTTGTTAACATGACGTAAATAGGTTATAATGATTTTCATTCGGTCAGGACTTAACGCTGACACTAGCCACATGCTTTGCAGGTAGATTGATTAGTGCCCGGTTTTAAAATTAGTTCATTGGACTTGTAGCCATTATTTAGTGCCCATTGTTGGACACCACTCGGCAGGAAAGAACCCAATCGAACCGATATACCTAGGATTTCTGTCGGGTGATGTGCGGTCTGTCAGGTTTTGAAAATGGGCCGACAATCGGCCGACAGCTCTAAGATCGTGTCGTGTGAACTGGGCATTAAGGAAATGAGGAAGGGAGGAGTCGGTGGAGAACACCGGAGTTGAGCCTTTTTTCCATTCAGTGTCATTAACAGAAAGAGAAAAAGGCTGGAAGAAACGATAATGCCGATAATTAAAATGAGGTTGATAGTTTTAATTTATCTTACGATTAATTGATTTATCGTTTATCGCGACAGGCCTACTTTGCGCTATCTGAAAAATAAGCAAAAAGATCCAGGTAGAGATTTGAAACTCAGGACTCTTAAACCTCTAACTCAGGGGTGTACAAAGTCGGTCCTCGAGGGCCAGCATGCAGGATGCCGGCCCTCGATGCAGGGCCTGCTTTAACGGACCTGGATCCAATGATGGCTTGTTAGAAGGCCTAAGAAGAACATTGACATGCTGAGAAGATTATTGGTGCCACCAGGGAGAGAACTAAAACGTGCAGAATGCTGGCCCTCCAGGACCGACTTTGGGCATCCCTGCTCTAACTCCTTAAGTCGATGGTTAACAGAGCTTATTCTCGCAGTACAACTTCTCCTCACATCACTCAAAAAACAGAGCAACTTAAGAAAGCAACATTTTGGCCAACTAAACCAGCAACTCAGATTGAATCAAAAAGCAACCTAAAGGCGAAACATAGCATACAGCTTGGTTTGAAATTGGACCTGTCATCTTTAGAAACCTTGAAACCAAACAACGTGGGTTAGATAGAGGAGGTAAAGTGTTTGCTATGAAAATAAAAAAGAACCAGCAGTTCTTTCTGCTGTCACAATCTGAATACATCACCCTTTGAGCCGCCGAAGCAAACTGTCTTCAACAAAGACGGCACAAAACAAAGCATCTGTGATGCAGGCAGATGAAAGACCGAAAGCTCGGCGTTGCAGAACCAGACGCGGTACTTACTGGGTCCGGTGAAGCCGGGGGCTGCCGTGGCTTGCATGGCCTCCCTTCTGTAGTCCCTGTCCTTGGGGAAGCTGTTGACAACGGCACTCTTTGTTGCCTCCTTTTGCCTCTGTTCCCTGCCGAACACAAAGCAACTCGCGTGAGCCGGCGACCGCGCGTGACGGACGGGACGCGCAAGAGTGCCGTGCATCCGTCGCCGCGGCTACCTCTCCAGCCACTCTTTGGGCTTCTCCCACTGGGACACCTCCGTCCTGCAGTTGTAGTAGTATTTCTTTCCGGAGGAGCTGATGTGCTCCGACCAGTCGTCGCCGGGTTCGTAGGGCTGGGTTGAGAAACGCAGAACCCAAAGGACAGCGAGGAGAGAGAGAGAAAAAGGCAAGAGTTCATGTTGTGACAGTCTGATGCAAGAGGCTGTAATATAATCTGAGAGAAAAAGACTTTTCCTTTTACTGCTGTTCAACTTCAGTTTCCAACATTTAGGATTTTCTCATTAAGATGTCATTTAGGTTTGTTTTTATTTTGCATCAAGTAATCAAAATGTGTCTGAAATTACTGCAAAGTGCAGAAAATGAAGCTGGAACTTTTGTTTTTTGTGTGAAACTATGCGCTTAGAAGTCATTACTGAGATCAATTCTATAGCGGTCTGTCATCGGCTCTCGTGCTCCAGTAGAAACAATACTTACTGTGTCTGATGTCTTGCTGGGGTTAGAATGTGAGTTGGAGCTATGGAGGGAACTGTGGTTGTGGGAATTTTCTTGTGGAGAATAACTGGGTCCTGCAGCAAAACACACAGAAATTCATCATAAATGACCGGGTCCAGTGAGGGACAAAACAGCAACACAACGTGATACGATCCAGCTGTGGTGTATTTAGTTTTATTACAGTCCGTCCTAAGCATTTCATGACACTGTAGAAAGAACCATTTATTTCACCTGCATGGTGGTGTATCAGTGCCACTGCAGATGGGGGGAGATGGAGTGAGGAATAAACTTCTGCCAAAAAATGTAAAAAAAAAATCAAAGAAATTTTGTGATTGATCTTAGAAAGTCTCTAGAACAAATTCAGAAATTTGGAGTTTAATCTCTGAATTTTTTTTTTTTTAGAAAAAAGAAAAACCAAACATTTCTGGGTTTTAAAAGTCAACATTTTTGAGTTTTTAAAACTTAAATTTCTGAGATCTCTCAATTTGAATTTTTTCTAGCAAATGTTTCATTCTCAGAGGTCAGAAATGTCCTTGTTCTTTCAAGAGAATTTCTGACATTGATTTTCAAATTTACTAATTTTTTTTGGCAGAAACTTGCACCTCGATTTTTTTTCCTCCTCTACAATGGCCCTAATACTCCATCGTACTTTATAGATGCTCTGCCTTTCATTTACTTGACAGCAATTCTGCATCACGCTGCCTTTATTTCTTTACGTGTTTCACACATTTATTCATCTTTAATTCAGGATGCTACAGTAGAATCTGTATTTTTCAGTAAGATAAGGCTACAACCAACTGCTCCTCTCACACTAAAGACACGGTTTGAATGCAAATGTGAACGCCAAGCGGACCGGCGACCGCTTCGAAGGTAGGAAGTGGACTAAAGCACAGGGCATTCTGGGTAAATACAACCAAAACAAATACGAGGGTCTAGCGCTAGCAGGAGAAATGACTGAGACAAACAAGACAAAAGAGAAATTCTCCAACTCCTAAAATCTGATGCTACTTCATTTTTCTTTACATTTTGTGAAATAGGAAATTGGGTCCAATATCTTCTTTGGAGGGTTTTTGTATCATTTCCTTCAGTAGTTCTTGGTGCAGCACCACCACAGGCGAGGAGGGGAACAGATTTTTCAATTTGGTTGGTTTGACAGGGCAGTGAGAAAGAAAAACAGCAGCTGATGACACTGGAACAAATGTCGCAATTTTGGCCCCCAATTGAATGAAGCCCCAACTTTTTAAAAAAATGTTATTTCTAAAGCTATCCTATAAATCGATAGTGTGTACCTGATAGTGACAATTCCTGTCTAGGTGGAGACAAATTGCCTTAAATCCTGAAGCCCATCTGACTCCACATTCTAACTATTCTGGAAATACTAAAAATATTGCCAAAATCTTTATTTTCTTATTCAGACATGAAAAGCATTCTAATAAAACTTCATGCTTACAAGACCATGAAATCTAGAAATCTATAGGATAATATAGAAATCTATAGAAATTCACACAGAGCCAAACTTGTTGCTGCCTCACCATCACTGGACCAAATCAACTCCGAGTTGCTGCTGCTGTGTTGAGGATGAAACTTGTTTTATTAATGTAATCCTCACAACGGCTTCAGGTCACATTTTCATTTATCCTGCTCTCCTTATTATTGTTCAGTTTACATCGTCCTCTTATGTCCTTACCTATATTAGCAAACAGCATATGTTTCTGCCACCTATCAAGAGGGGAACTGCGTAAGGTTTCAGAATGAACGGACAAAAGCAATGTGAAGCTGGCAGGTTATGTCGTTGTCAAAAGTGGAACAGTTAACCAACTTGGAGACAAAACTGTCAATCAAACTGATTTGCTCAGAAATAAATTAGATACTTTAGTAAACAAAACATTTCACTACTAGATGTTACCTGACTGAATAATATTGGTAGTAGTGTCATTTACAGTGTTATATAGCTAAATAATTTGAAGCTCTTCACCGCCATTGCCTTGCCTGAACACCTGATTTGGACCCCCAATGAATTATGGGAAATTATGGGATATGGTGGGCTGTGAAGGATACACCGCATCCATCTTTCAAATCTGAGGAAAAGAAGGATGCATTTGGAGGAGTCCTCGAATTCGGACAGGCCTCGTCGCCGCAGTATGACGTAAGCGGCCTACAAATCTGTTCTTGCATGTCATGTAAAAGATTACTGACATGTAGAAATCAATGTTTTTCTGCCGAATTTTCTATGGTTGATCAAACCAAACGCACGCCTCCACAGAGAGAAGAAGCTCGTCAACAGGAACCATGGAGAGAAGATTGGACAGAGCCTTCACCCGCTACATCTGATCGAGTCATTTTTCTGATTGTGACAAAGTACACCTAGAACAGGAATATCCTGTAATAGTGTTTATCGTCTTATGTTTCGCTACGCGCTGTCAAAACGCCCTCGACAACAGTTGCTTTAACAACACAACTCTAAAAATGTAAAAGTGACTGTAATTACAGGGGAATTTAAAGCCAGAGAAGCAGCTCTGAAATGGCAACAATGCTGCAGCTCATGTAGAGAGCAGCGTGCTCTAAACATGAGTGATCCAGTCACGGAAAACCAGACATGAAAGCCACAAACTAAACTTTGATCTTCTGAGTCTGACATTCTGATTTATGCAAAAACTCAGGATTTTTATAAGATCCTAATTTTATTGTAGCAACATTCAAAAGACAAAAACTTGTTGAATCTAAAGCAACGGTTCTGGCTTCCTGATTATACATATATAAAAAAAAGAATAAAAAAAAAAGAGGACTACAGATTTTTGGGGGCCAATATTATTGCATAATTTCAATTTTAACTATTTTGGTTATGATAGTGACTCAGGTTCAGAAAAACTCTTGTTGCATTTCAAGAGCAAATGTTTTTCAAACTGACTTTTTCTCTTTCAAATCTCTTATTTGACATACTATTAACTTTTTACTTTCGTGAACATCAAAAAACATAATCCTACATCAGTTCATCCGTCTCTTTCTGTGCCTCTGCTCCGTCTGGCAGACAGACCGCCCGGTTCTGGTTCTGCTGGAGGATTCTTCCTGTTAAAGGGGAGGTTTTCCTCTCCACTGTTGCTACATGCATGCTCCCTATCAGAAAAGTCAACACCGCAACTCAAAGACTCCCCCCTGTGACTTACGGCTGGATAATAAATCAATAATGTATATCACAATAGAAACGTGATCAATATCAACAGACGATATGTCTGATAGAATTTTCATTAATTTGACTAAACTCTGATCTAAAACCGCACAGCATTCTGGGAGATGAAAGTAGAGGAAAGGTTTTAGCAGCTTGACCCGATTCATTTTCCAGCCATATCCACCAGCACTGTTATTGTAAAAAATAAACTGGTTAAGAGTAAAAAAGGGAGACGCATCTAAACTGCAGCGTGGCAACGATGTAAACTGCTGCAAAAAACAGTAAAACGTCGGGCCTCCCTCATCTGCAGCGCTACCAGCTGAAGTCACTTTGACAAGCTTACATTAGAAGGTTAAAGCTTAGAACCAATATGGGAAAATATTAAACCTTGGAATATAAACCAGCAACGTTGAATTTGACCAAAAGCTTACATCAACTCACAAAAAAAGGCCTCGACTTTCAGCAGCGTTTTCTGTGGATCGACAACAGGTGATGTAATAAAACACCAACTGACCATTTCTTCCCAGAGGCATAAAACCAGTAGAAATATTACTGACCGCTCACAGCAGGAAGGCAACTTCTTTGCTAAATCTCACCCTTTAGCCTGCTGATGTGGCATGCTAATGCTAGCTTGATTCCTCTCAGCATCAACCGTTTGCTGGACTGAACTTAAAGATGCATCTTCTGCTTCTCAACGCACGTCACATCACACCACCGGGACGACAAACTCTGCTCGTTCATGTAAATGTGTGTGTGTGTGTGTGTGTGCCTGTCTGTGTTGGGGGAAACAGTGGACTCCTCAGCCCAGGCTTTCAGCTTCCCGGATGTCAAGTCCTGCCAACTAATTTTCATAGGAATCATCTTTTGCCTGTTACATTGTTCTCATGTTCGTTTGGAGCAGAAAAGTTATAGTTTTAGGAGTCATGAATGTTGAAAATTCAACTCGGATCTGAGGAGATTCTGTTCAAATATTGGCATAAATTGTTTGCAACAGTTTCTATAATTTTACCGCTGCTTTTCTTACTTATGTCCCAAATTACAACCTACAAATATGGTTCAGTTGAAGTTTTAGATCTTACATAAACTGACTGAACAATCTTAAAACAAAACACATATCTTTAAGTACAACATAGAAAATGTAAACCGTGATTAGATGTTTGCCGACTATACTTTAGTTATGACACAAAGTATTTTCAACCTTTAATCTTTGCAATATATGAGTTAATAGTAATTCTGGTCTGAACTTATTTCTAGTATTAAGTCAATTTAACCAAACATCCAAAATGTTTGGTTAAATTGATTTCGGATTTAACCCAGAGTCAGATACCAGAAAAAGGAACTTTTATTTATTTTTTCAGACTCTGTCAATACCATAATACATGCAAAGATTACCATACCTGTAGAAACATGCAATGCCTGCAGCCTCATGTTACTTTTCCTCCCCCACCTCCTCATTCAAACAATGAGCTCCAGTTGATTTATGAATGAAGCGTCTGCAGAAACGTCCAAATGAAGCTGAAAATGATAGCTGCTCAGGAAGTCCACACAGCGCCTGGAGGAAAGCCCGGGTTAACGAAAACGACGAGGTACGTCAAACCACCAATTAATTCTGATCTGGGTGTTAAGAGATCGCCAGCGGAGCAGCGAGGAGCCCCGGCTGAGCGGAGTTTACCTCAGCCTGGGTTTGAAAACGTTTCAACGTTAAAAATTGGGAAGGGAAAAACAAACTGCTAGTGTTCTGAAGCTACTAAAGTTAAAACAGTCATTTCACTTTATAACGCAACTCAAACTGCAAGCATGGCTTCAACAACCTGGAATACAAATAAGCAAATTTGAGAAAAGGAGAAATGTTCAAACCTAAAAAAATAAATAAATAGATAAATAAATAAACCTGTCACATTAACAAATTTTGCTGGACGATAAACAGTCTCAGCAATTATTGGAATAAACGATAATATTGTTGTTTTGAGGCCATTTTCAAATAATGTCATAACTCCATAATAATCTAAGTTTGTCTTCTCAAAGCTTGAGAAGCTTCCACATTTTCAATACATAAAACACCAAATACAACAGAAATAAAATGGATTATGACGTCTACGTAAGCCAAACTGCACTTCAAAAAATATTAACCAGACTGAAAATTAACGAGTTCAATTTAATTTATCATGCTTAATTAGTTCAACATTTGAATCCGAGTCCCTCCTACAAATTCACATGAATTACATCCTGTTCATCTCCAAGAGATGCTGCAAAAACTCAACAAAATTCTTAAAAATTTGGTTCCTCTGTGGATTTTTCCACCCCCCAAAATCTGTTCTGACGCCTACCGAAGAGAAGTGGAGTTATTCGCTTCATCCCGCTGCGCTGGTGTGTGGCTATAAAACCTCCGAATTTGTGTGTGAGCATGTGTGTGAACACCATCGGCCATCTCACCTCCGTCCCGTTCTCTGACGCGGTGTGTGTGGAGAGCCTTCGCCCTGCTGTGGCCCGTGCCGTCCGAGTGTTTGTTCTCTGGGCTGTCGGACCTCCTGAGCATTTTGCAGGGAGGGGTGACCTCTGTGGGGTCGCGCGTCTTCTCGTGGCGGTGTTCCCCTCCCGGATGGCTTTTGGATGAATATTTGAGAGTCTGGAGACACGGAAAGGGAGGAGCTCTCCGTTATCTGGTCGTCAAAGTTGTCACAGCGCCCCAGCCGGCTCTGGTACTATACTTTTAAATCAAATCTAGATGGTTGCTGAGTCACTGCTAAAGCAAATGTATTATAAGTCTGTGATACCCAGCCGTTCTCACAACACACAGCACGGTTCGTTTAGTGAAGAAAAGAGCGTTGAAAATTTGAAGAAACTCTGACAGGTGAGCGTCACTTTAACTTTTACCAATCCACTGCTGTTCTACAAACCTTATCTTACCTTACATCACACGCAAATATCATGTTTTGTCATGGTTTGCTTTTTTTATGTCTAAAAATTAGCATGCTACAAGCCACAAAACATTCTCAAAATTTGAGTCCAAAATTGAAATAATCAAGATTTCTTAAAATATTAGTTCCATAATACTAGTGGTATTATTCTAGTTATCTTTTTTTAGACTTTTCAACCGATATCAGTCAATCACATATTGACAGATAGTGGGGGATTTTTTTTTTTTGCAACGTTCCTAGTAAGTTATGAATCTAAGCCTTTTGCGTTTATCTCAAATTAGCAGCTTAAATGACAGCAAAGCTAATTAACTCTTCAAATTTGTTGTAGATCTAGGCGTAATTAAGTGTTTTCACCACTTAAATATATAATTATGATCGGCTAATTGGTAAACAACATTTCAAAACACAGACGACGAATTGCCTCCACTGTCAACTGGATTTTTTATTTTTTTTGTGCGTTTTGGTTAGAAAATGTTGGTCTTGAGAAGATATTCTTGCGACTCCTGTGTTAAAAGCTAAGCTGACTTTATCCTTAAAATGACAGATTGCGGTCGGGGCCTGATTGGAACAGCTAGCAAGAAGGCTAACAGTACCAAGCTATCGTTAGCTTTGATCTGCAGTAAAACTCCCCCTGCCCTTTTCCCTAAACCTCTTCCTTCGACGGACTCACGTCGCTATGTGTTCTATTGACATTCAAATGTTTGCGTTATGGATATTTTCCATGCTTTGTCCCTCCTTTCGGGTAGCAAGCCCACTACTTTTTCGTGTTCTTTTCCGCACCGACTGAGGCCCGTGCTTTCTAGAAGCCCGAGCTAGAGTGTCCATTTTAATCTTATTTGCTGCTAGCAAGCTAGCAGGCTACGGATAGCTAGCAAGTACCTGATAGGGCTGAGAATCTCTTCGGTCGCACCTGAAAATAGACAACAGAACAGTAAAGAGTGAGACGCTTTCAATGCCAACGCCGAAAAATGACTTTGCGAGGCTGCGGAAGCAGCACGTTCAAGTTTTAAAACACTTATTTTGGTTTCGGCAAAAATGGCGGATTGTCAACGCGTAGCTACGAGGAAAGGGTGAAAAAATTAGAATAAGTAACGTAAGAGAAGGATGTTTACCCATCGCCGAGTCTCGGTTGTTTCCTTGCATACATTACCATCAATGCCGTGTTAGTGTGTTTAGAGTGGGATGTGAAAGACGTGGTAATGGCACTATGTTTTCTTGTGATTCGACGACCTGAAATCGTCTGTTGGTATATAGCAATGCTATCGGGAGCGCTGGTGTGAAGAGCGCCCTCACTCAGTCCATCTCCCACTCTGAAAACACAGCTCAACCGCTTCCAGCGAAACAGAACAGCTCAGCAGCGAGCCGGGTTGCCACGTCGGAGGCAAGCACCCATACTGGATCCACCTTCAGAAATCCAGAAAACCTGCGTCATGGTTTATAAATACATCTAATAACAAAATCCGAACGTTTGCTGGGTAGCTTAAATAATTCTTTGTACATGCATTCATGAAAACAATGCACATGCTAACGCCGCGTTTTATTAATACTCTTACAGTTGCAAATAAACTACGGTAAGATGTATATATATGTAGATGTATATATAATATATTGTGGAAACACAAATAAATAAATAAATAAATAAATAAATAAATAAATAAATAAATAAATAAATAAATAAATACATGTTTTGTAATTGGTTACAGGTCAAACTGGATAGCTAGAAAGTACACTATAAGAGCCGCAAACGTCAATTATGGGCAAACATGGCAACCTTGTTCCTGATAACTCATAACGCCCCCTCTGATGTCTATGTACTGATTTAAAACAGTACATTTTTTGAAAAGTTTAAATCAGCACATTTTCAGATTAATTAGTTTTCAATTCCGTTATTACTACGAGAAAGAATACTTTTTATATAACTTGCGAAAAACGCCGAAAACAGTTTGTGGTTTAATGAATGAGGCAGGCAATGAAGGTTTTCCACGCCTGACATCTAGCGGTGGAATTGTGACATTACAATCAAAATTTGTTCAAAGTTTGTTGAAAATAATCAAATATGTATACACTTCACTGAATAATTTTGTTATATCAAAGCTTTTTTAAAAAAAAAAAAATGCATAATGCCTGAACCAGAGTTCATCATATCGGACACTAATTTCACAATTTATTTACTTTTCCAAAGCAAGTCGATTATGTGTACTAGAATGTAGGGCTACTACAATAAAGTAGAAAGTATTTAAGCGGGCATCAATACAATATGAATTAATAACTAAGACTTGAAAAACAACAACAAAAAAAAACAACAACAAGTGAAGACTTCAAACATCGAAATCCATATTAAAGAGCATCTCTGCGCCCTGTGGTCTATTTTCATATGAAAATAGGCCGAATTCATTCTATTCGAAAAGAATAAGTTTCAAATGAGAGCCTGCTTGTCATTGTTCACAAACAATGTATCTCACATTGTTTTGTAGGTTGAGGACAAAAGACACAATTGGCTCAGGTTCGCAATGCATTAACACGAGGACCTATGAATGGGGGTGGCATCTATTGTCAGTGAAATTCTTGCAGCTTGTTCACACAGGCACACCGTGTCTTTCCCCACAAATCTACTGGGATAACATGTTTTATAACTTCTTTCTTTCTTTCTTTCTTTCTTTCTTTCTTTCTTTCTTTTCTTTCTTTCTTTCTTTTTTTCTTTCTTTCTTTTTTTTCTTTCTTTCTTCTTTTCTTTTCTTTTTTTCTTTTCTTTTCTTTTCTCTTTCTTTCTTTCTTTCTTTCTTTCTTTCTTTCTTTCTTTCTCTCTTTCTTTCTTTCTCTCTTCCTTTCCCCTGTCTATCTACATGTCTTAAAATTGAACCGAAATAGTCAAATAATCAAATCAGCATTAATTCCTCAAAATAAGGTCACTACAGTTTGACCACCTGTTGGTTTTTCTCCTCAGTTGACCTCTAGAGGGCGATATTTCACCATTTTGTAACTTGAGCGCCAGAACTATACAAATTGCTGTCAATTAAATTGAGTTTATTTTACAAATAGATATTATTATTATTATTAATTATCATCATCATTATTATTATTACAATTATTGCTCTACAAGTTCAATTTAAAATTCTGAATGATTAATAACAATACATATTTTTGAATGAACGGCGGCTCAAATGGCATCTTTTACAAACAACAAGCTACGTTGTTGCAAAGGTTCTGTTTTCTTCAGTCATATCGAGGAGCCGCGCTACTGGATGGTAAAATCATCCAATCACAAAGAGAACGTTCTTATCAAGCCCGCCTCGAACACATTTCAACCAATGAAAGCTCAAAGTGGGCGGCATCTGAAAGGAAAACCCGTCACAGCGCAGGTCTCAGATCAGCTCTCGGAGGAGGCTTATCTCCGGCCCAACATTGAGTTCAAATATGCGAACCGCTTCCAAGTCAGCGCGTTGGCGACAACACTTTCTCTGCCGTGGGACAGTAGGAACCGTCGAGGCGTAACATTTTAAAAGATTTTTGTCCGTGGTAGGCCGAACCGGGGATACAATAATGGAGTGCAGAGAAACAACCCGAGACTTTAAAAGTGGGGAATGAAGAAAGAGAACGCTACGATTTTCGAAGGAAACGCTGGAGTTGCAATACTGTGAAGAAGAAACCATTCAGCTGCGATACAAGTGAGTGGCTCACATGTTTATTGTTTTTTACTTCTGAGCTTATAATTGCAGTTGTCAGGACAGTGAAAGCAGCAGACTTTTCCTGTCATTAGAAAAAAAAAGAAGAAAGTTAGCCAACGTTGAAAGTTTTTGAATGTGAAGCATTGACTACGGCTCAATAATGACGTATGTGATTTTATTTGAGTGCTTGTGTGATGGGGAGGCTAAAATAATAGCATTTTATTCGCTACGAGGTGACCAAATACAGAACTTCTACTGCGTATAACACTTGGCTATGTGCAACAAGCACATATTTTGTTTCTCCACACAAAATATGTATTTGTTTTTCTTTATGAATTTAAACTATATAATAAAAAATAATAATAATAATAATACGACACAGGGATACTATCGTATAAAACACGTAATGTTAGTTTCCCCATGACACAGCGCTCCACTTCCACTCCCACACCCTTAGCGCGCAGTTCCTCCACTCCAGGAAGTGCATCGGGAGGGAAAACAGAGCCGTGGTGCCCTGTAGTGTCAAGTGTGGTGACAGGGAGCTTGTCACTGGCTGACGACAACAAGCCTCTGACCGGCCTTCCTCCTATAGGACACTCACTTGGTCAACTCCCACCGCACCCATCTACTTCTTCAAAAAGTTTCTTTGTTTTTGCTTGTTTTATGACACACACACACACGCACACACACGTGTTCAGGATAGCGGCATTCTCATTCTGCATCTGTTCACCTGAAGACAACCCATTTCAGCAGCGTCCTTGTTCCACCACACCTGATTCGAATGGGGAAACTGCCTTGTCAGCCTGATTCTCCAGAGGCCAGGTGTGTTCAGTGTTGTAATCAAGTCGACATGTCTTGCATGAAACGGGGCGTTGCAGATCGATAAACGTACCATTTGTCATTATAAAAATAATGCAATCTAAGTGCACTATCTGTATTCAAACCCGAGTTGATGGTTAACCTTGTGCTGTGACTGCTGGTCCTTTGAAGTGTGTTTCCATCAGCTTTAGACATCCAGACACCAACATTTCAGGAAGGAGCTTGTATGTGAGCATACGTTTTCCAATATTTGCACAGATTCTAAATTGGTTTTAGATCCAGGCTTTGACTTGGCCATTCAAACACAGGAATATAATTTCAACTAAACCACATAACTATATTTTCATGGTTTCCGACTGTTGTCTTTTGCAGCCTCTAACGCACATGTGTCAAACTCCAGTCCTCAAGGGCCGCTGTCCTGCAACTTTTAGATGTGCCTCTGCTGCACCACACCTGAATAGAATAATTAGGTCATTAGCAAGGCTGTGGAGAACTGATCTACACAAGGAGGAGGTAGTTAAGCCATTTCCTTCCAGCATTTCGTACCTGTGGCACATCTAAAAACTGCAGGACAGCGGCCCTCGAGGACTGGAGTTTGACACCCTTGCTCTAACGGGTTTAATTCCAGGTTTTGTCATGTATTTAGCTACAACCTTATTCCTACTCACTCTAACCGGCTTCCCTGTCTCTGCAAAAGAAACGCATCCCCAAAAGTGTGGTGCTGTTACTACAAAGTTGCATGGTGGGAATGGTTTTCTCAAGGTGACAATGTGAGTTTAGAGTTTGAATGTAGACCAAAATGTTGTTTTGTGGCCCCATATGACCAGAGCACCATCTTTCCCATGTTTGCTCTGTCCACAAAATGAGTGGACAGAGCAAAGCTTGTGACAAGCTTCAAACGTGAGTTCTGATCTGGATGGGAATTCAACAATGCATTCTTCTATAAAAGAGAGGGTTGTGGAATGTATCATTAAAGGTTTTCCTGTTGACACATTCTTTTACCTGAATGGATTTCTGTTGCCCGTCTTAGCTGCTTCTCTAATTGGCAGGTTTATCAGTTTAGGCTGACGGTCATAACTTGGGAGGTCTGCAATTATTCCATATGCTTAATGTTTGCAGATGGTGGACTAAACCTCTCCACAACTTTCGACCATGTCCGCTGTGCTCCTTGGTCATCATAATTCTGTTTATTCTCTAACAAACCTTAGGAATGGATTTTATTTAGGGCTATCTAAGCATAGCATTTAGCGTACACTACAAACGCATGCCAAAGTTTTTATTTAAGCAATTAAAACCCCATATTTTCTATGCACTACTTTGTCTCAGACTCTCACACAAAACATGTAGCCATTTGTGGTTGTAATGCAAGGGAATGTGGAAAAGTTGAAAGGATGTGAACACTTTTCTACAGTAGTGGGAACAACTCTGTGTTGCTGTGACTGTAGATGGTAACAAGAATACCTCGTTTCCACTGGTCCGGTCGGTGCAGTGCGCTGTTTGTCTGTTTCCATTGTAAAAGTGGTCCATACAACCGACCCGTTCGGCACCATTTCTGGGCCCCGTTAAGCTGTAGGTCCATGGGTCAATGGTACCGTTAGGGTGGCGCTACTGGCGTCACACAATACAGTCCATTGACTAGAGCACAAGAAATACCCATGTGCCACATGTTTCATTTCATTTTTCATTGTTAGGTGTTTGGTGGTACACCTGCCTGCCCACTGAGAGTCCAAATGGTGGTGAAATGCTCTCATGAATACGCCAGTCCATACTGAATCACACTAACCCATGCCATTCCACTCAATGGAAATGAAGCACCAGAACCTCATTTCAAACAAATATCTACACTGGTTGGTAAGAATGTCAGAAAGAAGAAGTATTTTCAGAAGTAGGAAAAATGTTTTTAAAAACTAAGTTGTACTGGATATATTGTTTTCTTGTCAGGTATGGCGTCCCAACAGCTCTGATTATATTTTTCAGTAAAGTAATTCCTAGGTGTCTTGGTACCTTGTTGGTGATTGTAAATACAGAGATGGAGTCCTGTCATGTATGTTTGAAAGCCTCTAAGGAAAAGAATGTGGAAGCCTTCATGTTTTAGCTGCTGTTCTGCTCTGACTGGGAGTAACCCAGATCTTCCTCTGGATCTTGACTAGAAAAAGGTGGGAGGCCTTTAGTCTGCATTCCAAGAGGGTAGAGAGAGTCTCCCAGGAGACTTTGATTGTAAGTACTTAAGTCAAGTTCATTCCTTGGGTCTGCCGGTGTAGTAAACACCCCAGCATCCTGGCATGGCTGTGATGATTTCATTAATCCTTTCACTTAATGAACAAGTTCACTAATGGCTGAGGGTGTTGAGCTGCAAAGGTTTACTGCCTAGAAATCAGCTTGCTGACTCTGACCTCTGTCTCAGCCTATGGCAAGAAAACACACACACTTATCTGTTGGATGTTTTTTTTTTTGTTCTCAGAGCACACAGTCCTAGAATATGTTGGGATAGGCAGGAGTCAGGATTGTTTGTGGCCCTGAAAAAACCCAGAGTAGGACAATGTACTCCTGCCCGTTGTCTGAACAGCTGAACAAATGTCTGAGCTTCGGTCCTGCATAGCTTTCATTCCCAGAATTTGGTTCCAGGTTTGGACAATCATTGCTTAGTGAAATAGGAGGTGTGTGAACTCAAAATTCTATCGCTGCAAGGATTAAGTTCACCCAGGCAACCTGCTGATGGAGTCAAATGCCTCCTGTCATTGCTACGTCCACGGTTATATTGATGAGAATAATCTGAGCACCCCTGCTGCAAAACTCATGGCAAGGGAATAAAGCTAAAAGTGGGCCTCCATAACTGCTTGTCAGCAGGAAAGCTATTTTCCTGGAGCTCAAGGGTGGGTGGGATTCAGTGCTATAAGACACCTAATCCAAGTATTAGTTTGGATCACTATCGGCTCACTACGAATCATGAGAAACTACCTTTGTTTGAAGAAAGAGGTTGATACGTTACACTTTAGAAGACTTTCATTCCATTTAAAGATTAATTTGTTTTACCAGAACCTTCTAATAAATTAAATTTCGATGTTAAATAATGTCATGAGAAGTAGGTAAAAGATTCTCTGATCTGCTGTCACTCTGGTGAAATGAAACCGTTTCTATAAGTTATGTTGCTGTCTCTTTGTGAGTCTTTAAGAGCTTTTCCAGCACCAGTGTGTGAGGGGTGTCTCTGAGATCTTAGTGAATTTTACTACTAGCCACGGCTAAACATGGCATCACATGAAATATGAATACCAGGAAGCTGCCACAGACGTTTATATAAAGTCTTAAATGAGACGCATGAAAACTTGTACTCTACGTTCACTTGACTGAAGCCCTGACTGTTGTTTTCTGGGACTGAACTGGCAAACTGTTTTGATAAGTTTATGAAGGCAAACTTTCAATGAGTCTAAGCTATGTTATTCAAGTCTGGTGCCGGAACAGTTTGGTTACTGGTATCTAGGTATACCAAGGTGTTCATAGTTATGTTTTTGTGCACTGCTAAAGTTTTTTATTGTACTTGCAGCTTAAAATCCTTTTGATGAGATGACTGGAGATTGCAGAGTAAAGTAAGACTCCTGTGTCCTTCAGCCACTCGTTGCACACGAGCCAGCTGAGAGGACACTGATGGACTGTTCCTTTCCTCACAAATACAATACAATTTTAGGTGGACTGGTGGTGGGACTTAATTCATATTTTTAATCGAGTTAATTACAGAGTCTGTACTCTCACATTTTAATCACTAACTGTATCAACACTGTAAGCCTTTTCCATTTCAAAAACTTTTTTTCTGCAAAATTGGTAAATTGTCATATTAGCTCACCAACAAAGATCTATTGTTTTTCATCTGTTATTTAGGTTATTCAACCATCAGATTGGATAAAAGTGCTCTTATACACCTTGTCATCTTTCATCTGTTTCAGGAACCCCTGATCATTCATGGAACTTCTTTGAAAAAATAGTTTTTTTAGAAATGTGGACGGTGACATTAGCATTTCGGACGTCTGTGCTTGCTGCAACATGTTTAGGACTGAGATAATATTTCAGCCTTGAATAGCTTTATGATGGGCTAACTCCTCTTTGCACAGCTTGCACACAGTAGTCTTTAGTTCCGTCAGAGCGTTTTTTGAAGCGAAAATTTACCCCAACTGTAAAACAAGACAAGCGGCTTTGTTCTCAATATCCGTTGTTTGCAGATGTTGCTTGTGCATCAGATTTATGGGTGCACCAGAAACACACAAATATGAAGGTTTAAAACAGAACTTTTGTATTGTAAAAAAAATTGTTTAAAGTTTTTTTTGACCTATTAAAATGTATGTAATTAACAGAAATAATGTGTTAAGGTCCCGGCCCTTAGCTGGATATTTTCTGGTTGTGGGAAACATGGATAGTCATTATGAAACTAAAGAAACTCCTCTCACTGTTTTAAAGCTACTGTTTGCCAGCTATGCAGCCGACTGCAGACTCTTGTCTACTATGTAGCTAAAGCACTTAACCAGCCCAAATCAACTTGTCATACTTGTTAGTCTATAAAGGAAAAAAAAAAACAGAAAAAGATGCAATATTCTGCATCATAAGCATTTAGAACCGTTATTCAATTAAAATTTTCCATTTAGCTTGGTTGTTCTAGTTCAGTAGAATGAACTTAATCACGTCAGTCCAACTGTGTTGGGTTAAGTCAGTTAATCTGTTGTTTTCCCCCCTTTTCATGGGCCTTTCCAATCCATTTATTTATCTATTCATCACACTATCCATTCATAATAACCATTATTCCCTATTGCTGCTAATCTCTGAGTCGACAGCAGACTTGGGAGCCTTCTGCTGCTCTGTGGATTCCAGATGGAGATTAAAATGATGGGCTTGTAAGGGTCTCTGTAAAGGTCACGGTTGAGGGTGACGGGCATCAGCAGTAGTGATGTTGTGTTGTTTTTGCCCCGGCCCACCCTGCAGAGGTGTAGGGTTGCTCCCAGGTTGACCCTAGCCTCGCAGTGCTGCGGTGGAATGAGCTCACCCAGCAGATGCTGGCTATCAGACACCAACTTTGGCAGCGTAGCAAAGTCCGGCTCGTATACATGAAACTGCTGCGCTCACTGTTAAGATATGCCGGCCTCCTGACTCACAGTAGGCTGTGTTTTCATGGAGAACGCCGTGGGACCGAATGAATGGCAGCAGCATGAATATAAGTGCTTGTTGTGGGGTGACCAGTCAGGCACCAAACCCTTGGAGAGAAGATTAGGCTATAATGTGTTACTGTGCTGGTCCTGACACGAATGTTCTCAAAGCGTGCTGTTCTTGTCTTGACAAAGGTTCATTACTGCTTTTAAGGCATGCAAAGTTAAGATGTGAAATGGGCCAGTAATGTCATATATTTCTTTACTTTTCTATAGAACCTCATTTGTTTTTAATTTCAAAATGAAAAGCGTTGCTGAAAGAAACGGGAATTAGTTTCTTCAAATTAAAAAACACCCAAATGCCCAACACAGCCTTCAACATAGTTTCCTAGGATTTCATCAATCTTTGAAGACTGTCAGTATGTATCAAATTTGTCAATAGACTACTACGTAGTTTTCATGGCTAACATCAAGCTTGTTTGTAAAATGCTGATTAATGCTTTTAGATCATGGCTCCTGGATGTTTCCAGTATGGCAGCGCTGTGAATAATTCAACATACTTGGGGCAAATGGAGTCAAAATAGCTCCAAAGTGTGTCCATGTTTGTTGCTCACACCAGTAATCACATCTGCTAATTAGTATGTTTGCAAAAATAACAGAAGTAGAACTGGAGTAGAGGTTTGGAAGATTTCCATTGTGACGTTTTTGGTAAAGTTAAAGCTGCCAGTCAGAATTATTTCTCTTCCAGGCATACAATCAAATAGTGCTGTAAATCTTTATTTTTAGTCTTTTCACTGTGAGTGGTTATATCAAGTTGTCTGTGTGTGAGTCATGGTATTTGAATGTGAAATAAACTAAACCCATTTTAGCAAGGTTAACATTGCTAACTGTGAACACAAGTCTTGGTAATAATTAGTGGATACAGAAAGGCTGCCAACCTCTCCAAATCTAGTATTTATTCAACAGACAAATGTAAAGACTGTAAAAGAATAAAAGAGAGCTGACTTGATGTAATACCATGAGCCATCTTGCTATCTGCTGAGGTCTGCTACAGAGCATTTCCATCCTTCCTCAGTTCAAAAGAATATCCTCAGGTTGGGTAAAAATGATATCCTTTGCCAGGTGACTCCTTTTCATGCCCACAAGTCGGGTACAAAATGACCAAATCAACAAACCTACTACCCTTGTTCAAAACGGTCAAAATGACCAGCACCTATTTAAGTCTAGCACTCTGCTGTAGCTTCCTGAATAAACAGCCAACATGCATCTATGACATTTTCATTTTTAAAAGGCTTCTTACAATTTGTATATTTTGTCTGACTTCATTTTAAAACACCATGATGATACTAAAGGAGTACTGTGTATGCTGCGAGCCACGTGGACTCTGCGCACACTGTCTATATGGTTGAGATTTCATAGTCAAGCGTACCAATCGCATACATTTTCCTCAAAATCCAAACCAAATTGATATCGCAGTATTAGATGATCTAGTTGGGTGTCTGTCCCTGTTTCGTCTCCACCAGAGCAACCAATAAACGAACACAAAGTAGCAAAGTGGCACAAAGTAGCAGTTTGGCTGTTGTGCGCCCTTATGACTGCTTGTACCCATTCTCAATATTATTGCATACAAGGCAGTTCGATGCGACATCGAGTACATGCAAACAGTTGTAGAAATGTATTTTTGGGGGTTACATGTCCGGAGAATGTCCACTTTGAGTACATCCTCTGGATGAATTATGACCAAGTATGTGGAGGATGTTAAAACGGCCAACTTCAAGTGATTTTCCAGTATTAAAAACTTCCACACCAAAGAGGGTTGGTTGTTGTCTGTGCAGCCTCGTAGCAGGTTTGTTTGAGCCATTGGAAATAGATCTGGTTTTGGAGTTTCTGACCAGCCAGTCACTAGTGAGACCCACTCAAGCTGAAAATGGTCAATTCTGGACAACAACCATCTTTTTGGTGCATATGTGAAGCTTGAAAAATTTAAGTTGAGGACCAAAATATCTCTTTTTATTCCATCCACCTGACTTAATTTCTTATTGTTTGCATCATCTATGGATCTATTTGGGGTTCTTGTCCTGTCAGTGATTAGCATATAGCTCTCCATTAATGGTCCAGCAGGTTACAGAATCTTTTCGCTTGTGTTGACATTCAGAGTACTTCTCCGCTACCTGACCCATGTTTTCCATCCCTGCCTTGATCTTTATAGGTGACAGCAATTTGAACACAAGATCCAGACTGTAATTTATGAAAGGGTAATTTAAGCTGACTTGCGGTTTATTGACAGATTCATGCCAACACCATCTGCCTTTTGCATGTGACTGAGCGCTGCAAATTACAGAGGTCACAATATTTTCATGACACGTTCTTGTGCTGAGGTTTTGAACAACTTTTTGTCCTTTTCCAATTCAGACTCTTGTTACTTTTCTCATCACTCTGCTGCGTTCCCACTTTGACCAGCATCCGTCAGCTACACTCCCTTTCATTCCATGACTTCCTTTGGCTTTGGATATGTTTCTGTTTTTTGAGGAAAAAAGTATTTACAACACAAAACCAATGCTTTTAGGAGATTTTGCTTGTAACTTGGTAATGTACCATGGATATGTTCTCAATAGACCCATTCTTGTGAAATGAATCATTTGATGTTTCAGTTTGGCACATTAGACCAAGGAGGATTTGCCCTTTTCTTATTAGTTGGCAAGGAGTGTTTTTACACAACATTCCAGTTTTTTTTAAGAGCAAGTCCTGTGTCAATGTGGGACTTCCTGCTTGTTGCTATGCCTCCGGTCACCACCTCATTCCTCCACAGCCACACAGGCTGCATGTTCATCTGTCTTTGACTACTCAACCCCTTCATTTGACTGTCCACTTGCTTATGAAATATGAAAATCTTTTTTGGTGGTTGAAAAGAGGCCTGCGTTTGGATGTGAATACATGCTTTTGCCGTTTGGTGCTAAAAGCAAGTTGTTGAGCATGCATGAATATGCTTGGATATTGATCTGCCTGCCTGGCATCCATTCATCTTTAGATCACCAGATAAAGCTGTGCATGTATTCCCTTGTTGCTGCTGAGTGAAATTAGGGCAACTGGGGAACAAATACCACTTTAAAAATGCTGTCTTGTTTCATTTATGGCTAAGTTCCTCCAAACAGTGGAAAACTGGGGTTTACATTTTTTAGTAAAACACCTTAATTTTTTTCTTTATCAATACAAACAATACTTCCTTTGTCAACCAGGTAGTTTTGCTAGGCTATGCTAACCTGGTTTTCCAGCTTGGCACCAAAGTTTGCCTTCGTACAGTGAAGACATATAACCAACACGTGTGCTCGGCATATTTGGAACCCAACTTTGCCACAGATGTAATTTGGCATTTGCCCTATAGTTGAAAGGCATTCTAAAATTCAAAACAGCTGTAATCTCCTGCATATTTTAGGGTGTAACGGACATCTGTGGCGTAGTCACCCGTAGCTCACCACTAATTGCCAAGTAACCTTATGTTGGTGCCTCTTAAGCTCGGGTCAGATTAAAGTGTTTTATTTTTAACTTGCTTGGCTTTGTCGGTCCTTGATAACATAAGGCAGATGGCGCTCATGCAGAGATCTAGTGTGCTCCATTGAGAGGTGGTTAGAACCACTTTAGATTTGAATAGAGTTTGAATAGATGTGCAGGGTGGAGTTGGGGCTGAGTTTGAAGGTTCAGTGGGTCACACGGTTTCTTTAGTGGCTCATTGTTCAATACAGTGAGGAGAGTGAAGAGCTGCTGCTTTAACATGGTGTTATGTTGCAACCACACAGAATATAGAGCCATACAACTTCAGTTATTACTGAAGACTACCCCTAACATTAAGGTGTGATTTCTTTTTATGAATTAAATGAGATTATTGCTGCTGTATATTTATTAAAAACAAAGCTTAGTTTCTTAGCTTTCCTGTTTCAGTGTTGGCAATCAGAATGTTTCTGTTTTTCTACGTCCCCAGTTTCCTCTCTGTTTCCGGGGTCATCAGAAGTAGAAAAGGGGGAAAAAAAACAACCCTCAAAACAAATCAGTTCTTTCTTTGTGCGTTTTGAAGTCGTTCTCATGCTAATCGGACTGACCATCAGCAGCTTCTCATTCAGAGAAAGACGGATACAAAGGGAAGTGACTGAGATGGACCGCGGTGAAGGGAGGAGATTAAGGGGGGTTGCATGGAGGATGACTGGACCGTTTGGCATTCGGTGAACAGAGAAGTATTGTGTGCCAAAAGGTTATGAAAAAACAGAGTGATTTTATATGCATGTAAAAAATTTTTATTTTTTTTTACAGAATGAAAATAACGTAAACATTCTTGGATATTAGGGTTACATTACTGAACATAGATCTGGGAAATCCTTCCTTGCTTATATGGTGCTGTGGACTTGTAAAGGATATTCACAATATCTGTAACTCACTGAAGTTATTAAAGTTTCTAACTTGTTGACCTTCTTTTTTAAAATTAAGATGCAAAATACCAAGTAGTGTAATGGAAAGTCTGACAGAATGCTGCTGTTCACGCCTGAGTGTATTTGCTTACTTAGCATTTCTTTAGTTTCCTCTATGTTTTCATTCACATGGATGGTAGCAGTTTGTACTGTAGTGCAAGTTGCTTCACTATTTTATTTTATTTTTTCCATCGGTTTCTCATTTAATCGTAACTGCTATGCTTGAGCAGTGGTGCCTGATAAGGCTTGAAAAATGATTTACCTTTCCCTGCTGACTTGGAGAACTGCAAGTGTTTATAGGGGGTCATAAAGTTCTAGAGCTCTGAGAATTTTTGTGAGTTGCTTTGTGTGTCGATTCCCAAAATAATTATTTAGCCAACGTTGGTGTGTATTCAGTCATCACAGAGCATTCACTGGTCACCAGGCAGCATTTTTTTCCATCATCATATTCCCTCTCTGAGTAAAGATAGTAGCCAGGTACTCCTCCACTAATCCCTGCAGTTATCAGGGGATTTTTAATGTGAAGCTGAGGTCATTTCCAAGAATCATCTCTTGGAATTTTCAAAATATTTCTGTTTTGCAGGAATGTCTACTCCCATTTTCACTCCAAGCTGTTGGAACTTTGGATTGAAGTTGTGTTTTTGTCGGGGTTTTGTTCTTCATAAAGTTGGAAAGTTTCCTGATCTTTGAATTCCACTCTGATTTTTAAATGGCTTTAGTTCTTTATCATCGTGGAAAGTTAATCAACCTGGCAGTTCCAGTCAGATTTGTGCAGTCGCTTATTTCACAACATGTCTAAATGTGGTTTGAAAATCCTAGTCTTCTGTGGTCAAGTCATAAGATGGCACAACAGCAAGGCTCAGTTTTAAAGGTGACTGATTACGTATTCTTGAACAGGTTAGGATATGTCTATGGGCGATACAAAAAATTGTTCATTACATTTTTTACACAAAATCATTCTTGGATAATTCGATTTCAGTCTGCTCAGTTCTACCTACTTTGAGCTCCTTTCAGAATGAGCTGTTTTAGAGCCTCTTGTCACTTTAAATTCAAATAAACTGCTGCAGCCCACACTCCCCCAACTCAACTCAGAATGGCTACAAACAGATGCGCAATTACCAGCTGACCAAATGTACTGAAGCTCTGCTTAGGTTGATTGCTAATGGGCAATGCGTTGCTGGGGTTGCTAGGTAACAGGCTTTGCTTCATTGGGGTCGCTGGATGATGGGCAGTACCTTCTGATTTGTGATGTTGCGTTCAGAAGGTAACTGAAAATTTCCAGACACACAAAAAAAACATTATCTAAGTGTGTAGACAGCTGACAGCGCAAGTCTCGGCAAGACTTGCGCTGTCATTTAGATTTCAGCTAAATCAGAGCATCTGCTGTATTTAGTGACATTTAATAGCATTCCTTAATGCAAAATCAAGCATGAAGCATCAGTCAGTGTTGCATCACATCCTCAAATGTTCAAATACAGTTTCTAAGCCCAACATGAATAGTTCTACTGTAGATAGGAGAAAGAGGAGAAAACATAAAACAGATGAAAGGTAAGGGTAAATCATCAGTCCTCCCCATTGATTTTCTTTGAGACTAAAACAAGAGATTGCTTTGCACTTTATAATCCATTGTTAGTACTTATTTGAACAGAATCGCTTGAAGTTTAGGGCTGTACACTTGAATCAAAACCAGCTCTGGATGAGTTCTTGCTTGCAGTATTTGGGCAGACTGAGACTCTGCTTAAATTCAGAATGAGAATAAGGACCAGAAGTATTAGCGGAGATTTTAGTTAAGGTGATACTTCCTCCAGCTGGGAATTCCAGCAATAACATTAACTTCTTGCCATAAACCAACTGGGTGTTGTTGTTTTTTTTAAGCACTTGTGTTTTCTATTTTTTATTTTTTAGAAGCAGCAGAAATCCAAATGGAAGTACAATAAATATGCAAAATTTAAATTTTAAGTCATGTCAGTACAATAATCTGTAATATTTCACAGAACTTATTGGGGGTGGGGGGCAAGGAGAGGATTAACCAGAGAAGCAGCTTAGGGTCCCATTGTAACTCTGGAAGGGCTGCAGAGATTCACTGCTCAGGTGGAGGAATCTGGTAAAAAGACAACAGCAAGAAGCAAACCAAAACTGAAGGTTTGATTTGAATTTAGCCCCAAGTCAGCCAGAGAAATAATTTGGTAATAGAAATCTTAATATAACCAATCATCCTGAACACACTTTGGTAAAACATAGAGGTGGCAGCATCATGTTCTGTGGTTGTTTGTCTTTACTAGAGAGAAGAAAGCTGTTCAGAATATGCTTTCCCCCACTCCCCACTCTTGTTCTTATTCTTTTCCCTTTGTCTGAGTGTCTTGTAACCCACCGGACTCAGATTTCAGGGACAAAGCAGCAGGGTGACGTGAGCCAAGCCGTGGTAGTAGAACGAGATACCGTTTTGCTCTAGTGGAGGAGGAAGTGCTGGCCGCATGTCACCGTGTGTGTGGAATGCACAGAAGAGCAGAGACGAGGGCACTACAGAGTGAACGAAGGAGGCAGGGACGGTTCGCACAGCGGTCTCTCTGTGCGATTACGGAGGTGCCGACAGGTGCTGCTCAGCTTCTCAGAGAGGCTGTTGTAGACAAATGGGGATTATTATTGACCTGAAAATGTCTCACAGTTCATGAAACTCTCCACTGTGGTAGACCTGACAAAGCAGGGAACAAATAACTGAAAGAAACGGTAACTAATTACTTCAACAACAGGAAAGCTGAATGGAAGGTCTGAATAGCCAAGCAGATTTACCGACATTGTTGACTCTGCGGTAGAGCTCCATAATGACCCTTTTCAGCACTTTGATAACAGTTACCTACTGAAAGGCTGGTATTTAAATGGGGTGTGTTAAATTTAGAGTTCAGGGCACCGCTCTTAATACTCAATTGAGGCATTGTTCTTCCCTCTTCATGCCTCCTTCCCCTCCTTCCTAGCAACCTATGCCAAGTGAGGTACCAGGAAATGGGGCTACACCCAACCATGTTTCCAGACAACGGTCCAATATGTTCACACGTTGCCTTACACGGCGAAGGAATGCGTTAATTAGTCGATCTAACTAAGAGTAGGAAAAGTAACCCAGCTAACAGGCTTTCCCATGTGATCCACTTACTCTTTAACCCTTCCTCAGGTGTGTTTAACCTGCACAAATTCCCAGCTGGAGGAAGCGTCACTTTAACTAAAATCTCCACTAATACCTCTGGTTCTCATTCTCTTTCTAAATTTAAGCAGCGTCTCAGTCTGCCCAATTACTGCAGGCAAGAATCCATCCAGAGCTGGGTTTGATTTCAGTGTACAGCCCTAAACTTCAAGTGAATCTGTTCAAATAAGAACTAACAATGGATTATGAAGCAATCTCTGTTTTTTGTCTCAAAGAAAATCAATAGAGAGCTTGGTGATGTAGAGATGCATATCTATCTTACCTTTCATCATTTTATTCTTTGCCTTAAGTTTTTGTTTCATCTTTCTTTTGTCTTAAGTACTATGGATGTTGGATTTAGAAACCGCATATGAACATTTGAGGTTGTGATGCAACACTGACTGATGCTTCATGTTTGATCTTGCGTTAAGGAATGATATTAAATGGCACTAAATACAGCAGATGCTTTGATTTAGCCGAAATAGAGTCTTGCTCAGACTTGCATTGTCAGCTATCCACACACTTAGTTTATTACTTATCTAAGAATGTTCAGTCACATGGGAACTGACACATCGCACTTAATCCCAACATCATTTCATCTTTTAGCTTCCACCCTGTTACCGGACTCTGAACTGCCTGAAGCTCTAACCAGGCCAAAGCCTCCCTGCAGAGTCCTGATCATTGCTCATTACAGGGCATATTTACATTTCTTGTTAGTTTATGTTGCTACGAGGGGTGATCAAATGAGATGCATTAATTGCAGATGTATTTAAAATTAATGCTAGCACTGTAATGTTAAGTCTGCTGGGTTTTAGCTGAGTCACAAAATGACCTGCTTGCATCATTTTGGTGAGATTAGGAGAAGGTTTTAATATGGCTACGGTTGCTGTTATTACAGGGTCATCCAGACTGAACAATAACAGCTGAAAGTTTTATGTTTTTTTTTATATATATATATTTTTAAGATTGTACTTGAAAGTCATCTTCGTTTTAGGAGGAACTTTAATCAGAGAAGTCCAGCTGCTGTGTAGAAAGAAAGGTTCAGGGTGCTCAAGAAAATCAAGCAAGTGCCAGGACTATCTTGTAAAGAGGATTTAACCAAGGGATTGAGTTGCTAGTAATGCCAGCAAGTAGGTGTGTTTTAGTTTGTGTGTGTGTGTCTGTGGCAAGCACAGTGAGTTGGAGACTTTTGTTAGCTGTCCTCGTTTCAGCAGTCAACTAAGAACTCATCTCTCTATGTGAAAGACATGAATGATAAACCGGCATGCTTCCTTTAGCTTGTCAGTTTGTCATTGATCTTTTCCCAAGATTGACTTGTTGATGACTGGGTTAAAATATTTGATGACACTGAGCTCTTTAGGACATCTAAAAACAGGAATTTCCATGGGGAAATAAGAGATTCCTACCTCAATCTGTCATGCAGAAGCATTCAAAGACCATTGATGTATGAGTTTGCCTCACATTCAAAGGAGAAGGTCAATCATAATTTAGCCATAAAAGTTCCCTGGGGAAAATGTCAGAAATTATCCTCCACAGCAGATTTTATCTAGCAATTTGGCGATAAAGAACGCCAATTTGTTCTAGCGTTTTTGTTCAGCAGTGCCATGTGACAAGTCTGATATGCTAAGTCGCTCAGGGATCAAAACATTGAGATTTTGGCTTCAGAAATCTTAATCCCGTCATGAACATATAAAATGTACCATGGAAATGTGACAAAAAAATTTCTAACAATGCCGAAGCAACAAAGTCTGTGAGAGGCAAAGTTTGTCTCAAAATGTTACTGAAACAAGCGGAAAACGTCACGCTTCCATGACTCTAAAATGAATTCTTTTCAAAACTCAGAAAAAAATGGATGCCCACTTTATGTTTCTGCACTAAAAACTACAAGATAACACAGCAATGCTCGTATCATTTTCAGCAGTGTTTCGTTCTGTGGTTTGGCTGTGATTCTCTGCCTCCTGGAATCTTGGTGTCTTGATCAATGAAGATAGGATGGAGTGTGATCTGGGCTTAATTTGCAGTGATCTGGCCATTGCTCCAATCTGTTTTGGTAAGAAAAGGAGTAGCGTGGATTTAAATTTCAACTCTTTAGCTATAGTTATGCAGGGTTTCTCCCAGTGCATTGTAAGCCTGGCGGGCCACTGGACTTTACTTCCCCACCTCACCAGACTTACTATTTGTTTATTTTGAAGGGTTTTCCATACATCAGTAACAGTGATGGTAAAGACAGATTAAGCCAGTCTTATAATTAACTCATTGAACTGGATGTGAGGATGTGCTCACCAATTGCTCCATCCCTGCAGCCACCCATTGGACTCACATGCTGTTATTTCCAAATTAGGATACATGTTTGTAACTTTTCACATTTTTTAACACAAAAAATACGACTGGATTGACTTAGCGCCCCTACCACCAGGCTTAGCAAACCCTTACTGCATATAAAGTTTTTTTTTGTTTTGTGTTGTTTTGGTTTTTGGCTTTGGCTTGTGCAATTTAGCACTCCTTGTTTGGAATCTTTGTAGATCAGGAGCTTAATGTGTTACATTTTGAATGTTGGGTGTATGATTTCCACGTCTTATCCTGGTGTATTATAAGGGTGTGTTTCGGTCTCGTATGGGCAAATATAATTTTTCATGTTTGAGTTTGGCAGGAAATGCATTAAAAACTTACTCCACTTTAAATGCGTTTGCATTATCCTTTATGTCTGAGTCATGACATATTAAAGGTGTCATTAAGCTTTCAGGGGAACTCCTCTGAGAAGTTCTTTTGAAGTGATTACTCCGCCCTTGAAAACAAACCCAGAGCTCAAGGTGAATGAGTAAATGTTTCGCTGTAAATGCCGGGATAGTCTGGCTTTTTCTGTCTGGACTGTTGCATTGTCCTCACCTGCACCGATTCACACAAACTGAATCCTGTATGCCTCAGCCGTCTGAGCTCTAACATCACATTCCCATGAGATTTTAAAGCAGCAGGTGTTTGCCATCAACATGACCACCATGTCCTGAAATACAACTTCCCAGTTTCTGCTTCCTCCTGACAGTTTATCTCTTACACTGAGAGGTCTGACCAAATGGATTTAGTGCTTTTACAGCAGCGACTCTAATCCTTTGTGTAAGTCAGCTTCCCTCAGTGTTGGTGTTCAGTGATACTTCTGCAGCTGTTTTAGAACTGCTGCCTTGTAGGGAGGGTAAAGGAGTGAGGCAGAGGCTTCTTTCACACTGTAGCACTTTATGAAGAGCTTTTTTTTCAATACTACAAGTTACTATCAAGAATGAACCTTGATGTTAGTTTGATGCCTGGTCTTGTTGATTCTTTGAGACTCCAATTCTGTTTCCAGTGTTGCTTCAGACTGTCGTCAGGGAGTTGCCAGACTTATTTCCAGTATGTTGCTTTTATAAAATCAGCATTAAGCAATCCTGCATCAAATCACAGGATTGTATTTTGAGATGCAGGCATTGTTTCATTTGTAACTTGGCCCATAGTTTAGCTTAGATAGTTGCATAGTGCAAAGCAAAAGCAACAGTCATTAACGCAGCTACAGTTCTGAGTCCAGCCTGGAGGTAATGGAAGTATTGGCAGAACTGGTAATTATCCCAGTTATCTCTTCTAAATGTACCTTCACCATGACTGACCAAACTGTTTGTTCTTGACCCGTTATCGACCCTAATAACCTGAAATTAGGTATCACACAACACTCGAGTCTCTTTAAAAATATGTATGCTCCCTGTATATTCTCCTGTAATCTCAAATTAAAATAACATACCTTACTGTGTTTGTTTGAATCACATCAAGCATGGCTTACTTATTTTATCTTTTAGTTTTTTTTTCCCTAATAAGGATTTGAAAAATGTGGTGTGCATTTGTATTCAGACCTCTTAAGTCAGGACTTTGTAAAACTACCTTTTAGTGCAATTACAACTTCAAATTTATTTTCGGAGTGTCCAATCCATGCTTTGTCCATCTAGAAACAAATATTTTTCCCCCTTCTTCATCGCTGAATACAGATACTCCACCACTATAGCAAGGATTTATGCTAACCATCAGATTTTAAGGCTTCCTACAGAAAGCTCTATGAGACGGATTACCATCATGATGTTGAATCAGAGTGACAGTGGAAAAGCAGGCGAGCGAGTTTAGGATACTTCTGGTACGACACGACAGCACAAAAATGAACAAAGTAACTCGTATTAGTAAACAGGAATGACCTAAACGGCCACGGACTCGTCATCATCATCGTTGGAGATTCATTTGAGTGTGAACAGCTCGTGGTGGCTGATTCAAAGGACAGCAGCCATGTCAAGGAAAGAGCTTCATTCCCATAAAACCACCTCTCTGGGGATTAGTGAAATAATGTTCCTATTTTTAGAACGGGCTGTGACTATCGCATCTAATTTTAGTGATACTCTACCAAATTGTCTGCTTTCAGAGATGTTGATATGCTACTATTAGTGTAAGATTTTATCTTTGTATTATAGTGACACTGAAGTTAATCTTTACCTCACATTTGTATGAGAACTGCACGTCTAATTTGGCCAATATTACAGCTAAACTGTAATTTGGTTCTTTGCACACGAAATGGGATGATGAGCTAGACGACTGAAGGTATGAGTTCTAGTTTGTAGCGTATATGTGTTTCCATTGACCAGATAAGTGTGTAATTTGACATTTCAAAAATAAATGTTCTCAATGGAATAACGGCAATATTAAGAAAACTTATGTTTTTCAATAAAGCGTTCTGTCGCTAGGATGAGGTGAGATTTTTTTATTTGTTCTGTGAGTCTTTTTGGCCGTATTGAAATTGGTGAATTTCACAAAACTGCAATAGAGACACTTTTCACACAAGTCACAGGATCAGTAAGCGGGTTTTGCCACTGGCGAAAACCACAAAAAAGAAGATGACGGGAAGTGGTTGGAGGATGGTGGCGCAGCAGGATTTTTAATAGCTTATTGAGAGAACAACCTTTTTAACGTGTGATTTTAATTTAATGTCTTATCTAATAGAAACACAACAATTGCAAAATTGTGTTTTTTCGACATTAGCAAGATGCAGACAAAATGTTTTACTTATTTGTAATGGAAACGCAGCTATTGTTGCCTGGGATGAGATAATCCACCACTTAAAATAAATAACCCGAGTTTCAATTTCCTTTAGCAGCTGTACAATTGTTAGAAAGAAGTCAGAGTAATCGAAACATTATTCATTTCTAAGGCAAACTTTCATCAAAGCAGAGTTTTAAAATGTGTGCTTAAAAACAATCTGCGTATTGAATTTCCAACTCACTAAGTCATACCGACACAAATATGTTGTTTTTGTTTCAGTGAAATGTCATGAGCTCCTGTTATCACATTCTCATTCTCAATATTAATAACTCAATAAAAACTTGAGCTGTTCGGATTATTTATAAGTCCAAAAAATACTGACACTCACATAGAATTGTACGTATATAAAAATGATGAAATCTTTTCTTGAAGTTTTTTTTAGATCATGAAATTAGATCTGCAATGTAACATAATACAAAATTATGATTTTTTTAAAAATTATTTTACCTACCTACATGGCAATATTTGGTTTAAAGCTGAGTTTTTTTTTCATAAGACTGTTGGTTTGTACACCGAAGTGTGGCAGGTAATTAATTTTATCATTTCTAATTGTGTCCAATAAATTTTAATTATGATGATAGTGGAATGATGTTTTGTTTATTGTCTCGAACTCCCAGTAAAATGTTAGTGACTCAGTCTTGTGCCCGGTGAACACAGAGCACTGATTGGTATCTTTGCTTCTTTTTCCGTTCGCTGTTCTCCTCGTTCCTTCTCGGTTCTTTCACTCTCCAGCTCTATTAATTATTCATCAAATAACCGGCTCACCTTCACTTCCCGCTGATGCCTTGTCCTGTAAACATACAACAGTAGGCTTGAACATGTGTGTAAGCATGCTGCACAAGTGTCCAGAACTCACTTTACCCCGTCAGCCTCTGTGTGTTGCATCACAGCTTTCTGATCTGCTTTATCTCATCTGTCCTTCTGTCAGACCAGCTGTCTCCTTCTTTGTCTGACATGTTTCGCTGCTGGCGCTGCCAGTGCACTCCAGGTAGAGCAATGCACTCATGTACTATCTGCTGAGGATGAAGGTTATTAAACCACAGGGACGTTTAGGACTTGCAGATTAGCGAGGCTTACGCCTCTCCGTTTTAGCCTCTGCCTGCCTCTCATCATTTGGAGTATGTCCATGTTTGTTATAGCTGAAAAGTTTTCTGGAAATCCATCATATACTTAATGCTGTAAAACCTGCTTCAGAGTGAATTGTACACATTCACTCAGCTATTATTAATATAAAACAGCTATTTGCTAGTTTAATAGTTTTTCACACACTTTGAATGTTCAAAAGCTTTAGAAACACAACAGTCCTCATATCAGAGAAAAGTACAGAAGAGGATTAGGACCACTGGGGGGGAAAAAAAAAAGAATTGACATTAATCTCAGACATTTCTAGGAAAAAATTAAAAATTTCTAAGTCTGAGAAGTCTGTATTTTGCTAGAAAAAATGACTAAGAACATTTTTGATTAATCTCAGTTTTATAGAAAAATAAGAATAAATTTCTGTTTCAAAAGTGGAAGAAAAATGTGAAAATGTATTTTTTTTTTCTAGAAAATTTCTGAGATTAATCTTGACATTTCTGAGTTTTTAGCTGAACATTACTCCTCTTTTTTCTATTTACAGTGTCCCTGGTACATCTTCATAGAAAGGCAAGCTAGACGGCTTTTGATCTCAGAAAATTAACGCCCAAATTTCCAAGTTGTTTTCTAGAAAATATCTGAGATTAATCGCAAAACGTTTGTGGGTGGAAACTTTTTTTTTTTTGTATGGTGTCATACCGTCTTGTCTTGATGTCCAAATTACAGAGTAGTGTTTATTTTTTCAATTACTCTATGATCAAAGTAACTGATCAGTAAAACCTGAACTGTCTGTTAACCTTGTTTTGGTGAAAGTATTCAGTGGCACAGAAAGTATTCACACCCCTTCACTTCGTTTTATGTTTCGTTACATTAAAAAAAATATTCTAAAAACTGATTTAAGACTAGTTTTAATTATAAAGAAATACTAAATTGACAACCAATACATGTTTTCTGACCTTTTACTTCAACATCCTTTTCTATGAGACTCAAATTTGAGGCTTAGTGAATCTGATCTCTACTAATCAACCTTCAGATGCTTCTGTAACTTGATACAAGTCAACTTGTGGAAAATTCTGCTGATTCGACATGATTTGAAACGGAAGCAGCATTTGCCTCTGTTTGAGTAAATCGCATCAAGCTTGCCCGAAAGCACAAAAAAGCAAAAGCAAACTGATATCCCCTGGCTGATCCCATCCCTTCTGTGAAGCATGGTGTTGGCAGCACCATGGCATGAAAACTCTTTTCTTTAGCAGGAACTGTGACTTGTCAACACAGCGAGTAACATGACAGCAGCAAACTGTGCTGTAAAACGGCAACTCTGTCACACAGCAGAGAAAACAAAGCAGTGGCGTCTGGAGCAGACTGTTAATGTTCTTGACTGGCAGAGAAGAGCCTGCTCCTAAATCTTGTTCAACATCTTGGAAAATGCCCAAACCAGTCGTGCTAAGCTTGCAGAGAGTTAACCCAGAACACCTCAGGCTGTGATTACTACAGATCTTCCTGTCCGTCATTCTCACTTTCTGAATAATTTTTCAATATTGGGACCAGTACTTTGGCGAGATTGGTGCATCTCTAATTACTGCAAAAATGAAGCCCTAGGTGTACTCTGGGTGGGTACTATGTGTTTCTCTTTAAAGAAAATCCATTGAGTCTGTACCGTAATAATGTGCGGGTCAACTGAAGGTGTGTATGTGTTGCAGAGAGAGAGAGAAGAGAGGGAGAGATGCTGGAATGTGTCAGCAGAGACTGATAGCAACTGTTACTCCCCTTCTTGGTTAATGGGTCCGGGAGAGACAAAGAGCTGCTGTGTGTGCATGGGAACCAGAGGAGAGGGATGGGGCTGGGACAAAGAAGGGGAAGAGGTGTTAGAAACTGACCACGACGCAGAATGTCCAACCGGTGCGTCCATTGACTATTGTGATGTGGCAGAGTTATTTTTAGAATGAAGCTTTTGTTTCCAATTTGAAACGGTTAGAATCGAAGATGCTTCCTTTTAGATATTTCTGTAAATTGAGATTTAATGATTAGTTCAGACATTACAAAGACTGACACCGACAGTCTGGAGATGATGTTAGTACCACTGATCAATGCTGGCCTCTGAACATAGACAGGAAATACACACACAAAACATACCGTTTGAAAAGCAACACTGGAAACTAACAAGGAGACTTGCATTTCTTAAAACAGTTTTATATTTTATTTAACAGCACTAAAGCTAACATTATTTTGTGATCATATTGCTCCATCTAGTGGTGAAATGGTGTCACTACACCTATCCAATGTGAAAGAAGAGTGAGCAACATGATATGTTGCTCCAGTGGTGTTCGTAAATCAAATTCAGGAAGTAGATCATTAGTATCAGTATTTTGTCATAATTAAAAGTTAAATTCAGTCATAAACGGTTTCCTCCAGTGCGGTTTGATCAGAAACATTGTGCCAGGAATAAGTTTAAGGGGAGGGGAATTAAGGCTCTAAAGTGCATTCTCACTGGTCAACTCTGTGAAAATGGTTAATCCCTTTCTGTTTGGATGTGAGCAGTTAGTGAAGTGAAAAGGGTGGAGTACCATGAGCCTTTAGAGAAGCGGAAAATGCAACAGAAACAAAACAAAAAAAAACTCGAGTTTCAGGTCTGTTCAGGTGAGCGGAGACTCCCAGCCAGGCAGGAAGGGAGGGAGGAAGGGAGGATTCGTTTTGTGGGTCTGCGTTTTAGCGCCTGTTCTTGTTGGTGAAGTTGTCTCTTCAGGAAAAAAGTGATCCAGTGAGTGAGATTCTACTTAGTGGTGATCCGTGTTGTCAAGATAAGAGGTTCTGTGTTCTTCTTCACATCTTTGTGCTTTGACAGGTGAGCTCCTTAAGTTTCACGTTTGTTTGTGCTCGCAGCAACAAGTGTTTTTGGTTTTCATTTGTGTCTTTTTGAGTCTTCTGGTTGTCCGTTTCTGGATGAAGTCCAGAAACGGGCGCGTAGATATATTTTTGTTCCCAGGGAGGGAAACAAATGTCACCAGACGTGTTTGTTTTGGTTTTGAGAGTGCTTTGAGAGTGCTTTGAGAGTGCTTTGAATCGTACTCTTCCTTGAATGAACCCTGAGCTCCTGAAATACACCTGTTTGTTTAGCTGTAAAATAAATTAACGACTTACCACTGAGGCTCTTCCACCACTTTGCTGGGTTGTAGAGGCGACTGAAAGAAAAAGAAGAAAAACAGGTCTACCTTAAATACAATGTCTTTCAGAATTGAGCTCTTTCACATTTTATGTTCAACCTCAAACTAAAAAGCATTTCCTATGGGTTACATATAAGAGACCAGGGGTCTCCAACTGCAGTCCTGCAGGTTTGCATGCAGTACTGCTCCACACAACCTTCATTACTTGTCCGGCGTGCCATCAAGTTTGCAGTCATTGGATTCAGCAAAGCAAAGAATAAATGCAAAGTGGAAGGAAAATGAGAAATTATTTTCTATTTATTTTATTCTATTTATTTAGTACACCTCTGAAATTTGGAGGGCATAGTCAGCCCCCATGAGGCAATGCTTTGAACAGCTATTCACTGCACTAACAGACTGCAGGACTTGTCTCCAGAGATGAAGAACTTTGTCCCTGTGTTCATCTGCAAACTGCAATCTGACTTTTCATGTTTCTTTTGAAGTAAAGGCTTCTTCCTTGCTGAGTGACCTTTCAGCCCATGTCTGCACACAGCACCGTTCACAGCGGATAACGACTGTCTGACCAGATTCAGCAGCGTCTACATCAGGTCTTTTGCTTTTGTTCTGGGGTCTATCTGCACATTTTGGACCAAACCCTGTTCATCTTTGAGACGCAGAACTCCTTGAGCGTTATGATGGTTGGACATTCCCATCATGTCCATACTCGCATATAATTATTGGAACAGATGAATGTGACAGGGCTGCACAGTGGCACAGTTTGGTAGCCTTGCATCAAGAAGGTCCTGGGTTTGATTCTTGGCCCGGGGTCGTTCTGCATGGAGTTTGCATGTTCTGCCTGTGCATGGTGGGTTCTCTCCGGGTACTGCGACTTTCTCCCACAGTCCAAAAACATGGCTGTCAGGTTAATTAGTCTCTCCAATTTCTCCCTAGGTGTGAGTGTGTGAGTGTGTGTGCATGGTTGTTTGTTCTGTCTGTCTCTGTGTTGCCCTGCGACAGACTGGCGACCTGTGCAGAGTGAACCCCACCTCTTGCCCGGAATGCTAGCACTCCTCCCGACCCAACTAGGGACAAGGGTGTTAGACAATGGATGGATGAATGCGACGCCTTCAAGCATCGGTAGATTGTTCCCAAGGATGAACCAGACTGGTGCAGCTGCATGATTCTCTTCCTGATATCATGGCTGATTTCTTTTGACCTTGCCACCGTATCAAACAAGAAAGGCATGGCTTTAAAATGCATCAACAGGTGTGACTCCAGTTAACTCAAACTATCAGAAGTTTGTGGAAGGAAGCTCAAAATGTTTGACCCAAGTTTTACATTTCAAAAGACAGTTTTCTCAAATTTATGTAAACTTATGAATTCAAGGGAAGTTACAGAATACGGTTCTAAAAAATGCTCTTGCCAAGTTTTCTGGCATTTAGGAAATGGAAACAATTTTGTTAATTCTAAAGAAGCAAAAACAAGCAAAGTTTTTGGTCTTATTTCACTTCAAACAGTAAAATAAAAAAGTTTTTATTATTCAGTGTATTCAGTGTTTGTATACATAAACTGTATGTATGTGTGTGTATAGGTAAATATCACCAAGCTCTTGCTATATGATGCATAAGACTGTATATGTGGCGTTTTGAAGAAATTGTGGTTGGTGATTTTACACAAGACCTCTCAGCACGTTTGAATGACAAAACGTTTTATGAACTGTTCGATGCTGTGAGAGCTCTATTGGAGCCAGCCGCACTTTGTCTGGGAACCCCCTCCTCCCCATCTTTCTACTACTTCTCCTCTACAATGTTTCTGCCAGTTAGTAACATCCAGCAATTGATCATGTGACTTACGTTGTGAAAAAGGTGTTTCCATTGCAGATTTGGGAAATGCGTCTATTTCGATACGGCTACAGAAACCGCCACATCCTAGCGCAAAGACTTTTTATCAAAAACATGAATTGTGGGGAAATGGGCACGTTTTCATTAAGTAAATTTATTTTTGTCATTTCAATTTGCACAATACAATGGTTAATGGAAACGCAGTTACTGTGAACCTACTGGAGTTTGGGGCGGAACATTTGCCATTAGCAAAGTTTTAGCTGATATCAAGAGACGCCAACTCCCGTTTGTCTGTCAACCTGTCTTACAATGCCAACATTTTGAATTTAAACTTCTCTTTGTCAGATATTTAACATTTACTCAACATGAGTAAATGTTGCTCCTGTATGTGGCTATAATCTGGATTTATTGGAGCTCCCAGGAGGAATCACTACAGCACAGACCACAGTGTCGTATTTGTTAGCTAGCAGCTATTAAAGACAAGACACTCCAGAAATCACAGCCTTGTCCCACCAGCGTCCTGCACCTACACCTCCTTGGTAAAGAAGGAGGAAATCATTATTCAACTAAGTGTTTTTCCACAGAACTGAAAAGAGAAAGAACAGTGCTGGCATACATTTTACTTTGCTTTCTTTCTTTTTTTACAAAACTGTTTCCTTCTCCAAATGCCATGTGGATGAGTATTGCCTGAGTAGCTAATTATACGCAGCTTTCCAGAGCAGATTGAAATGTAGTCCGAGTGAGAGCCTGTCTGCAAACAAATGTTGGTCTTCACCGCAGCTGGGTCCTCTGCAATCATCGTCTGTTGGTGTCATGGCTGGTCGGGTGATTGTGGCTGCAACTCTATCTGGTTCTGTCCAACTGACTTTGCATTCTGCGGTCGCTACAAGAGACGATAACATAGAGCAGCTGAAATGAAACCTGATTTTACATCCAGTCTGTCTTCACTGCTGCCTCCGTAACAAGCAGAGCTGAAGCTCAACACAGCAAATTTATGTCAAATTAACTTTATTAATCCACATTGTAGATCATGTTTCATCTATCAGCTGTTCTGCTGTATCGGTCTCCAACTTTCTTTCCGACAAACGTGAGATCTGCTTGTGTGTTTGCTGCAGGGTTGCATGCTTTATTTTGCCTGCTAACATGTAGCTGTTTACTGCACACCGTTAATCTGATGACTTGGCAAATATTTAGCTCTTCCTGTAGTAGTTTTTTTTATAAGTTTCTGGAGTACTCTCAGGTTTACTTGAAGAGCCCACATTTTTGTCGAACTTCAGCAGTTTGTCCAACACCTGGGTCAAATCCTGACTTAAAGGGACCCATTCTTGTCATGATGGTACTTGGAGTGGACCACAGTTTATCAGCTGTTTGTCATTCTGCTTTTAGAGAACTGACCACGGCTTCTTCACAGGGTTTCTGGCCACAGAGGGAAATTTTCACTGCTATGGTCTTTGACTTCCAAAATCATTTGATCCTTACGTTTGACCCTACCTTACTGGACAATAACCTAATATCAGTATATATCGCAATAGACACATAATATCAACAGAAATTGACATTGACATAATTTTGATCATTTCACAGACCTCTACACAAACTACACAGGGGATGTAGGCAGAGGAAAGGCTTTAGCTGCTCAATCTCTGATGGCGAGATAAGCATGGCTGGTGGCAACAACTAACTCGCTCACTCTTTGGTTACCTAGCAACAACCTGTTGAGTAACCTGCGCAGCAGCAGTTCCAGGTTTCACCAGCATGTCTAACTGCTTAAAAATAACAAAATGGCATGGAGAGAACACTGTGGATAAAACAGGAAAGGTCACACCACCAGTTTGTCAGTATTTCAAATATTTAAAACAAAAACGAATCAATAATCATCGATACTGAGCAATAGAAAACGATTATATCGTGTTACATTTTTCAGCTGCTTCCTAGTATCAATGCTCCCACAAAGCAGCTGCAATGTGTGATTTACATCAAAAGACTTTCCATACAAAGTAGCCTGTGAATCACTGCACTTGTCATCATACATAATGAGTTATTTTAATAAAATTTTTGGTAGCAGGCATTACTTCGACCGCATTTTAGCTTTATGTTTTTTTTGCCAGATGATTTTTGCTTTTAGACTTAAAACCTAGTTTCTATATTTTGCTTTTTTCCTTATATTTTAACATGATGTTTTACTAGATCGCAGCTTATGAAACATTGAAAACATTCACGGTTGGTTTGTTTCAAAATGCTAAAAAATAGAAGAGAAAAGACAACCTGCAACTCTTGCAGAAGGTGGGGTGGGAGGAGGAGGAGCTGCAGTAAACAGTCAAAGGGCATTAGGATGCATCACTTCTGACATGACACAGCATATACACACTGCTAACCTTTTCTGGACAAAATATTTTTCAGATGTCTCAAACAATCAGAAGAAATATTTCTCAGAGAAATGAACTTTGCAGCAGCCTTTTGCCATCTATTCTCTTTCTTCTTGCAGAATTTCAGTCTGTTGGTTTTTCTTGGACAAAAGTTGCCTCATTTTTTTTCCTTTTGTCCTGTCGATGCGCTCACACCCACCTGCTGACCAAGCCCTGGGCCTGTAGGACGCCCTCCTGACACCTGCTGGCCAGTTTTGGGCAACACAAACACTTGGTGGTACAGAAAAGTGCACTTTTAGTTGCGATGGTGTTAGCGATGTTCTTTGCATCACTGCACACGTTTCTTTGAAAGTAAGATTACGAATCCTGGAAGAAACTGATTTTTAAATCTCCTGACATTTTAAGTTAATAGTTGGATTAATAGTGATTACAGTTAAACTCAGTCACCTCTCTAGCATTGCTTTTGATATTACCTATACTGAAATTCATTGATTCTGTGAGAGGACGGGCAATATGGTAACTATAGATTTTTATTGCAGGTTAAGCGTTTCATGGGAAAAAATCATTCATTGCAACAATTCATTATATGTTTGGTCCATAATGTTGTCATCTAACATTCCTAAAGTTTTTTTAGCAAACATTTTATCTTCAGGTTCTCATTTGTCATGCTTGACTTGACAAATGGTTGATTTAGCCGTGCACCAAGAACTGAAAGACAAAAAATGGATGCCAAGAGTTGAATGTATTAGTCGTAAATTTTAATTTTGGATGTTAAAAAAATATTGGTAACTACAAAATCTTTTGTTGGCCCTCTACTTTCAAATGTGCAGCACATTCAGAATTGAAAATTACTCACAGTATGGTTTATTTGGTTCCTGTGGTTTTATCAGTAAAAAAAGACTTACTTCTCTTGGATACAGTAAGTTACATTGTCAAGATAATTTTTGAAGAATGGCCTCAATTTATGCATAGAAAACTTTAAACAGCTGTTGGCCAACTTCCTGCTGCTGAGCAAAGAAAGGAGAAGAAGTCCAACATATGCTTCTGCACAAATAACAACTCCACTTAAATTATAATCGCAGAGAAGATTTCTTTTATTGGTCACATACTTGTGAAGTCACTATTAGGCCTGTCGCAATAACCAATGACTCAATAACTATGATAAATTGAAATGAGCTTTTTGCATGATTGCATGATTGTTTTTCTCTTTCTACCAAAGTCTGGATGACAAAAGGCTTCAGTCTGGTGCTTTGGTCTCAGTTAGCCTCTTTTTCTGTTGTTTCAGTTACCTTGTTTTAGATAATTAAAATGACTTTGAGTTCTAGTGTTAATCCATCCATCCATTTTCTTACACCCTTGTCCCTAGTGGGGTCTGGAGGTGCTGGTGTCTATCTCCAGCTAACGTTCCGGGCGAGAGGCGGGGTTTACCCAGGACAGGTCGCCAGTCTGTCGCAGGGATCTAGTGTTGATGTTCAATAGAAATGAGAGTTTATTGATCATTGAGAGGGTGAGCTCGCATTAATATAAGTTTATCGTCATTGTATTATTTGAAAGTGGTCTTAAGACAACAATTTTATTGTTAATGGCAAAAACTTCTGGGACAATTTGTTGTCCAGCAAATATTAATAATATGACAGGCCAAGTCACTATCAGATGTACAGTTAAAAAAAAGGAGTCTCTCTATTTAACAGGAAACGCAGATCAACTATACTTTAAAATTATACTCTTAAAATTCAGGAAATGTTGAAAGCGACAACTAGCCAACTGTATTTTCTGTCATATGGGTTTGGAACACTTGGTTTAAAATAATGAGGCTGAATCTGATCAGCAGACTCTGAAGCTGGCAGACAGATCGGCAGCACATCTGCTTGAGCTGTAACTGGAGCAGGTGAGACGGTTCTAGGTCTGGATGGGTTTCCAGTCATGTGAAAAAGATTATCTCGGCTGTTAACGGTGGGCAAATAAAATCCATCACTCTTAGTTGACCTTCCTGTCAGCTACTTCAGGTTTAAATAGCAACATTGACCTCTCCTGTTCTGTAGTTGCTCTTCTTGTCCAGGCGTAGATGGCCGGACCATCAATGTGGATCTGTTCCACCCAGTGGCAGGGATTGAAGCCGCACACTTTTTTTTTTTTACTCCTTTAGCTTCCCTGATGAGGCTCTAATTGTCTTTTGGCTGTTTGCTTTGAACACTTATCATTCCTCTGACCTGTCCATGGAGAGAAACAAGAACAGACTGAATAATAAAACTGATGATAAGTTTTGGAGCAGAGCTTTGAATTGATTGGCTCTTTCAGAAAGGTCTTGTAGGTCATTTACCTGTCAGTGCTTCACCTCCTGACCCTGTTGATGTCAGAGGAACTTTAACAACATCCAGCTGAGAGCCGAACACCTCCACCCATGTTGCTCCTCGGTTGGATGGACAGGCTTGTTTTGGAAAAGTGAGGAAGAAAAACAGTTTCCTACCCCTCTGTGTTCCCCATGTCCCATCTATCCGTCCACCACCTGGAGCTATTTTCTCTTTAAATACTGATCAGACCTTGTGTTTCACACATCAAGGTTAAGCAGGAACAGATGGGGTGTCTCCAAAAGATGTTTTGTCTCAGTTAGGACCAGAGAGCTCCAAAGTCTACAGTTAAAAGGCAAAATTAACCACTAGATGGCAGCAGATTCATTTGTTTCTTAGACTTTCATTTCAAGAAGGTGGAATATCCTTTTACAATTATACCTACCATTACATTATACCACATGGCAGGGTGACTTTACTTCCCCAGTGACCATCTGATCCTGTGTGATCTGAGCAGACACCATTGGAGCGTGATGAGGGTGGAGAATCTTTCTCTAAGTCCGTCCATCATGAGCCTGTTGGGTCTTGTTAAAAGTCCCAGGTGTTCCTGAACCGGCACCGTTCCTCCTGACCTTCAGAAAGCTCCACCAGAAATGACAAATCCTTCCTCAGACTGAAGATTATGTGGTCAAACTAAAAATGACCGACTGATATTAGAGGGCTGTTAAACTGCTCCACTCTTCATGTCCTCTGTCCTTTGTCTTTCTCCAAGTCTGTCCTTCCAATCACCAAGTTTACAATAGAACCATGCAGAGTCTCTCTGGGGAACACTGAACTGATTTAACATGGGTCAGCTCTCTTGGCAGCAGCTCAGTGGCCGTAAGGTTTGGTCCTCTGTTCAGGATGTTGTAGTCGTGGCTTGAGGCACAACTGCCCTTCTCTCCTCTTAACCTGTTTTATCGCTGATTACAAAGTCCTGAACTGCAGTGAACTCTGGTTTTATCAGGTTTTCCATTTTCACTTCAGGCTCAGGCAAAGCTGATTAAAACGGCCAAGAAATCTGGACCTCAAACTGGCATGCAATTGAAGCTGGGACTGGAACTCTGATCTAGCATTGGAAAACCGTTTGTCAACTATGTCCTGTTTGATGATCCCACCATACTTTGCACATCTCAGTCCAGAACAACCTACCGACTTGATCACTTGCTCACTTGCTCACTTCCTGACTGCTTTTTCGGAAAGGTTCCATCAAGGGCCCATTAGGTCCTGGTTGATTTCACACCTCGAAATTTCTTATGCACATTATATTATTTTTCTCATCTTGAAGATCCCAATTTTTCCTCCAGCTGTCACAACAAGTGGCTGAGCAGGAACTTCTCTACAGTTTTCGAGTTCTTATGGTTGACAGAGGTTTTAGACCAACAGACAGTCATTAATTGATCCAATGGACGTTAAATGGTGCAGTTGTTTGGGTTGTATCTTTTTATATGTTGCATGGTTTGGGGTCAGCTGAACTGTGACTTCAGCTCCAGCCATGGATTGGGTTCCCTTTGAACTTGTTCTTCAAATGTGGCGAACTTCTTAAAGCACCCCAAGGCATTGCAGCTCAGCCGGGCCGTTGACGTAGGAGTCAACATATAACGGACCATTAAGCTGCATGCTGCAAAGAGCTCAATGTCCATTTTTCCATTCCCTGTTACCACATAGTGTTTTTTTACTGGTTGCGTGACTGTAGATGGGCAGGATTAAATACGGATGAAATTAAGGCCGACCAGATCTGTTTCTAGTATTTTGCGGCATTTTTAGAAGTTCCAGTTAATCAAACTACGAAGCCACGCATCTATTATAAACAATTTGTCAATGTGGCCACAATTATCTGGCTGCAGGAAGGATCTCAATCAGTCACAGACTTTCCTTCTCCTCAGTGGATAAGGTTCTCCTTGTTTCTGCTGGACTCTGAATCAAGTGTGTGAAGCTGAATGCGTGTTTGGGTTCAGGCGAGGTGTGGTTGACTCATGTTCACAGCAGGATGTTCTGCAGCTTTGGGGGAAACCTGTTGGACCGTAAACATCCAGGAACAACTTTGAACTTAATGTGCACACGCTCAGTCAATCTTTGGCTCACCTATAAAAGCATATGAATTTGCAACATGTTTTTTTTTTTTTGGTCTGTGGTTTTATACTGTTGTATTGCCCCTAACGTGTGCAGAGGATGTTCTGTTTGACAAGCAGGCTCTTGTTTCCTTGCAGGGCTCCATGGCATAAAGGCCGTCTTCAGGTCCAGCTGCTCTCTGGGGTTTCTCACCACTCTGACACGCTGCTGCCATTTTCCACAGCCTGAGGGAAACCAGGAAGCTGTCGGCAGGAGACATGCCTGCCCTGGCCACCGGAGCCGGCCACGAGCCAGGTACGGGACGCTCAGCAAGGAACTCATTCAGTAACACAGTTTTCTGCACAACCACACCCCAGTGCAGGTTGCCCTGCCAATGTATTTTCTAAAAATACATTGGCAGGGCAGAATTTTTTTATTTTTATTATTTTAGTTTTACTGGAATGGTTGACTATGTTTGACAAATGTTTTTATAGAGTTGTATCCAGAAAAATGAGAAACACATTACTGGAAAATTACAGTTTAACAACAAAATTATGTGACAGACACACCTTTTTATTATTTTTTCTTTCTCTATGTGTGTGTTTGTACTTTTTTATGTTATGAACTTAGAATGTTTCCTGGTATATTAACCATTGTGGCTTGGGTACAAAGGCTTGTCATAAAGTGTATAAATGTGTATAAAAAATTCTTGCTGTAACTGCGAAATAATTTCCCTGCTGGGATGAATAAAGTAATTCTTCTTCTTCTTCTTCAAAGTGGTTGACCTGCATTGTTAAGGTTAAGGTTAGTAGTTAAGGTTGGAGCAACGGTACAAAATAAGTTGATCTTAATTGAGTGGGTGGACAATAAATTAATAACAACTTTCATTGCGACAGACGTAATAAATATCAGTAGATGATACAGCTGATAAAATATTCAATAATTTCACTGAACTCCGATCCGAAACCGCTCAGCATTCTGGGGGATGTAGGCAGAGGAAAAGCTTTAGTCTCTTAACTTCTCATCACTAGCTAAGCTAGGCTGGTGGCATCCACTAACTCACTCACTCTTTAGTTACCTAGAAACAACCTGTTGAGTAATTTGCGCATCAGCAGTTTAAGGTTTTCCCACCATGCCTCATACCTGCTTAAAAATAAACAATGGGGTGAAGTGAAAACTGTAGATCAAACAGGAAAGGTCCCACCACCAGTCTGTCAGTATTTCAGATATTTAAAGCAAAAAACTAACAAATAATTATTGATATCAGCTGAAATGAAACCAATGTTGTCCAGCCCTAGTGGTTAGGATGGTAGACTGAGGCACGAGTAGAGTTACTAAAATAAGCTGAAGTCAAATAAAAAGCTAGAATGAGGAATTTACCAGAGAGCACCAACTCGTTCCTTAGAAACCGTATCCTCCTGTCGTGCTTGCTTAAAATTACACACCCAAACACTTACATTACCATTTGAGTAACCCAATTTTTCCTAAACCCATAAGCAACTCTAATCTTAATTTTTACCAGTAAACAACGAACACTACACATTAAAACTTAATTCTCACCAACGCCCTAACCCTAAAACCTGATTTCTGACCAGGCATAGGTTCACAAAAAGCCCGTTGGTCTTGATAGAGATGATTATACTATGAAACAGTCCTAAAGAGGTAACTTAAACAAACACATTCTCTGTAACAGTTGAAGAACAACAGGTTATATAGGGTCTGTTCTGATGAATCCAATTTGTGTAATACTGCATTTTCTGAATAGACTGACAAAAGCCCCATCTTTGTGGAAATCTCTCCGGGCAAATTAGAATGCCAGACCATCACTTTTGATTACGGTCATTGTGGGCAATTACCGGCAGGGACTCAGGTTTCCAAATAAAACCCATAAAGACTCCTCCAGCCCATCTCCTCTTCTTTCTCCTTGATGGTCCCGTGAAGCTGTGTTTGCAGAAGAATCTCGGTGAACTTTCTGCTTGAGTGGTGAATCACTGATGAAGTCACGAGGTCTTGTGGGCCGCATGGCACCAGGACAGTCTGGCCTTAAATCGAAGAATGTACAGAACACCGGTAGTGTCACGCCTAATAGCACATTATACCTCTGTCTGGATTACTGGAAGTTTCTTAGACCTCCGACTCAGTCAGACCTCTGCTTCGGTTCAGTTCCCACTCTGGGAGACCCAGACAGACAAACCCACTTCTCTGTCTGCTGCTCCTACCTGCACTTCATTAGCTGTAAGGTTGAATTTAAGGTTAGTTTTCCCTTTACTTTCTCATGCTAACGTTGCTGCGGAGACCTTCTGACACCCACATCTGGTCTACGCCATTTAGTAGTCACTGAGCATCCTGCTGTGAGAGTATTGGCTCCTTGTACACCCATTTCCTCTTAGCATGTTGACGTCTGTGATTCTAGTTTTGTAGTGGTGGAGGTGCCTACAGTAGATCATTCTTGCATTTTATGAAAATATTTTTTTTTTTACAGGGGATGAAACTAGCAGATTTTTTCAGATGGTCTGAGATGAAGTGGAGAAATCTAAAGTTAGTCACTGTGTTTCCATTGACCAAAGTATTGTGCAAATTGTAATTAGGAAAATAAATTTGCTTAATGGAAACACAGCAATTTTGAAAACACTCAAGTGTTTTGATTTTAAAAAAAGAGCTAGGGTGAGGTGTTTATATTTTTAATATTTTTTGGGGTTGTATCTAAACTAGTGCATTTTGCAAAATTGCAATGGAAGCATTATTTTTTTTGCATCATAAGTTATGAGATCAACAGCCCGATGTTACTGTTGGCAGAAAAGACGAAGAAGACGACAGGAAGTGGTAGGAGCATGTTGGCACGGCATGTTTTTTCATGACTTTTTTTTTAAACATACTTAATTGAAACACTGCAATTGAGAAATTGTGTTGTTGGTTTCTTTTTTTTGCTTGTTTGTTTTCTTACCAGAATATTGACATTTGTAATGGAAATGTAACAAATTTTTACCAAAAAAAACAACCAAAAAACCGCCAAACAAAACAGAAGTTCAAAGTCCACCTCCTTGTGGTTGGATGACTATATTACAACTGGTTGTAATGTACTGGCTACATCTTCTTGACAGATTACTGACTCATTCACCACATTACTTTCATGTTGTTATAAGCAACAGCAACATGAATCAACTGAATGCATTTGTTTTTGTATCCCATAACGATTGTTCAAACTGTAGTAGAAAACCTCGGTCTCAGACCTGCTTTAGTCTCTGGTAGAAAATGCAGAAAACATGAACACTTATCTGCTGCAGGTAAAATAAAATTAATCAATACTTGGAAGAATGCCTCTTAAAAAAATCTGATCTGTGCTTTTCGTGTCTTCTCTGTGTCAATGTTTGAATGGGACAAAACTTTTAGCAGACGTGCTAATATATCACTGTATATAAATGATTTATGTCAGCATGCAACTTGTCAAAGCAAAGTCATTGTTCACCTATGTATATGTATAAATATATGTACGATTTTGCAAAATCCTAGTTAGCCAAGTCTGACAATAAGTCACATGATGAGGCTTATTTATTTGCAATATGTCCTGTAGACCATAACAGTCTTAAAAATTGACATAGGACTTTAATGTGTCACACTTACTGAGCTAAACAGATTTTGACACTACTAACCCTGTGTCACACCGTACAATTTTAAAATGCAACACTAATTAAAAGCTGGAGCAGGATCGCATCAGAAAGCTCTGGTAGAGAGAACAGTCTAGCTAGTGTGAGCACTTCTGGATTCAGAACAGAATGAAGAGGATGAAGGAAAGCAGAGTGTTTAAGACATGATCATAGCTCGGAAAAAGTGGAAAAATAAGACCTTTTGTTGCAGGAGCAGTCACACTGAATCTTTTTAAGACAACTTCTGACACTGCTTTACATTTATTATATCACATGTCATCTATTGTGAGAACGGTACATTAGGTTTTCACATGGAATAAACTCAGACTGATTCAATTTTGCAGCTCTTTCCTGATGACAAAAGTTCTGTCTGTGACAGTCTATAATTGCAAAGTGTGAACTTGTAATATGATTTACCCAGTGCAAGATGCGAGTGCATTGATGGCTTTTATTTTCAGGTCTTATTGATGCAGCTTCACTTAATTAATTAACAGTCATTGTTTTTGTCCGGTAAATTGTTGAGGTTCCTGGTGAGTCGAATGCCAACGATCCCTGAACACATGAAGCTCCAGCCTTCCCCTGTCTCTTCTAAAGACCCCGTTGGCCTTTTATTAACCTCATTAAAGCTAGCAATGTTATTCCAAGCCGGACCTGCAGGTTCTATCAAGGTTTACGGCTCCCACACAGCAGTTAAAGGTGAGGACGCTTCAGCCACGCACAGCTGCAGAGGAGGAGGCTGAAAGCCGACACATGGAAATGTTTGAACGGGACAAAGCTTTTAGCAGACATGCTAATAACCACCGGCTGGATGTGGTAAAGGAGATGGCTGTATAATGACACTGAGTAATGAGATACAGATAATCTGTAAACCACTCTGTGTCTTCATTCTGACATAGCTATCAGCCGTACTAGTATATGGACATGTATAGGGAAAAAAAAAGTTTCCACCCTGACGGAAAAGAATCCCGAGCATCTGGTCTTTAGTCAGTTTCAGCTTGTTGGAGACATTTGGAGGTTTTTGGGGCCGACTTGGTCTGTGCTGAGGGGGCTGGTGGATCCTCTGGGAGCTTCAGACATTTGTCCTGGTCAGAAGCCAGCAGGCGGCTCACTGCCACACTGATACTGTACCAAAACTCTGGGATATGTTGCCACTGGAAGAGCTCCCAGTTTCCAGTTAGATCAGAGTAGTTCTAAATTTCCACTTCATCTTTACAACTAAATAACAGTATCGTCAAAGAGAGCAGATGGATAAGAAATATATCCAGAGAGCACAACAGAGAGGAACAGACGAAGAGCAATGATATTTTTTATTTGTTTGAATATCCAGAATTCTTCTTTTTATTGGGTTATGATGATTTCCTTCCTCCATCATGCTCTTCCAAACCCTGCTGAGTATTAAATCACTTATTGTTGGGCTGGACATGCTCACATACATTACAGAGAACCTTAGATAAGCTTCTCAGTATTACAAATACAGAAATCCTGGGACTGAGTGTCATATTTGTTTTAAGCATTTATCAACTACTTGTTCTTTTCACCCCCCAAGGGTGAAATGATGGATGCAATAATTTGATATAACCTTTTTATAAAGGATTGTGTGCACACGTTAGAATTTCTACTTGAAATCTCACAGGGTAAAATGTATATATACAGATTTTTACAGGTATGTGTGTATGCTGTGAAAAAGTATTTAACCCTTTGCAGAGTTGCTATTTTTCACACTGTTGCAGATGATCAAACAAATTAGAATTTTGGACATTAATATAAACACATACATACATTAGTTTTCAAATGATTATTTGAGGAGAAAAGCTATCTAAACCATTCCTGCCCTATAGGAGTAAGTAATTCCCCACAAAACCTTATAACTAGCTGTGTCCTCCTTGGCAGCAATGACTGACTGATAACTGGTGATAAATCTTTAAAGAAGTCTTTTAATTCAGCCATGTTGAAAGGTGTCCGAGTACGAACAATGAGTTTAAGGTCAAGTGTTTTGGTTGATTGTTGTGCTGCAGAACCAAAGTGGAATTGGGCTTAAGCTTAAGGTTCATGTAATGATGGCTGGACATCCTCCTGCAGGAATTCCTGGTAGAGAACAAAATTCATGTTTCTATCAACTATGACAAATCACCTGGAACACAAAGCAGCCCCAAACCCCAAATCAAAGGCAATTTCAGAGAGATAAATAAACAAGTGCAAAATAACCAGTCCAGTTTGTTTTGACCATTGTCCGCAATAAACTTGTTTAAACTTTGCTCTCATGATCTGTCCTAATGACCTCACTGTGGTTGAGTTTAAATCTGCAAGTCATTTCCTGATGGTTATTTTGAAGCCCAGTTTGAGTGATTGATCTACAATATCCACCAAACTGAAGACTGGAGCCGAGAAACGACCACATACCTTCTGCTGCTCCCGAAACCACCAGCTCTCAGTCTGGTTCTCTTTAGAGGGAATTTTAAATATTTGTTCCCTCTATATTGTCATATAGAGGGAACAAATATTTAAAATGGTGATGTCTGAAAGGCCGTTTGAATTTCAGGCATGCGTTGTTCGGAGATGACTCAGATTCATTCATGTGCTTCCTCTCGCCGCCACCGATGCACTCTGTTCAGTTTCACCTCTGTAAGATTTTGTTTTTTTTATGGGATTGTGGAAAAATGTCTGCAAAAAGTCAGAAGAGCAACAGCGATCATTTATCCCTAACACTTTCCAAAACACAGAAGCACACATCCACTTCAGTCCAAATATGAGTGTTTACATGCGAGGAAAAATTTGCGGCTGTAAAGTACAAAGACCATCTGTTTAATGGAAAAAGTCTTGGAATGGATGTTTCACCCGATCCTAAAAGCAACTGAATCCAGAAGATGACTGGTGTTGGAGTTTTATTTGTTTCTGTGGGGGGTGGAAAAAAAAGAGATTGTCGGGGCAAAAAATGGAAGAGAAATGCTGGATGAACCTTTTAAGGTGGCATTGACAGGTGGCATTCCAAGTCTATGTGCTTCACAAAACATGTTAATTACATTCTTGCACAAAATCATTCTTAGATAATGAGATTTTAGTCTGCTCAGTTCTTTTTTTCTTTCAGAATGAGTTGTTTTAGGGCCTCTTGTCACTTTAAATCCAAATAAGGTGCTGCTGGCCACGCCCCCTCAACTCGATGTTTACACTCACACATGAAAATGGCAGCAAATAGATGTGTAATTATACGTCGGTACATTTTTGAAAAGCAGAAGTGGAGCCTCCTGCACAAGAATGCAGCAAGTGGTTTCTGGATGGCAAGTCAACAACAAGACACTTGTCTTATCCAGCAGCCATTGTACAGCAGGAAAACCAGCTGACGAAACCTGCTGGTGCTCAGCTTGGATTGCTAGATGAGGGGCGGTGCCTGCCGATTTGTGATGTTACATTCAGCGAGTTTCTGAAACGTCAAATTTTTCAGACACCAAAAAACACGAACTTATTGCCAAAAAATGGTTGCGTTTTTTTCTTTTTCAAGTGCTTGTGCTGTTTTTAGAAGCAATAGAAACCTAAATGGAAGTACAAAAATGTGCAACATACGAGTTTTGCATAAAGGGCTCCTGTTAACTGCTGACTTTTGCTTTTCTTGACGCGTGTTTGAGTGCTTTGGTTGTAATTTCAGCTACTTGTGCTTCATTCGGTTAAAAAGACATCACAGGTCCTTCGTGAATGTAGTCACATGTCTACATTGTCGTTTGATGGGGTGCACATATTCATGAGTGTACATAATATTCATCCTTTAAAAAAAAAAAAAAAACGTCTGCTGTGTATCATCAACCTGCAGGTATTCGCATATGTCAGTGATTGTTACCTCTCGTTGTGCTGACGGGTTCTTTTTTCCTTCTCAGCAGGTCTGTATGCGCTGCTGGCAGCCCTGCCATCCCAGCTGCAGCCCCATGTCAGCCGTCCAGAGGACAACACCTTCCTGCAGGACATGTTTGGGGAGAGAGGTCTGCACTCACTGGTGAAGGTAAAGACATACAGATCTCCTTCAGAGTTGTACTTCTATTTGGGTTTTTTAAGACTGACACCCAGGTTCATCTTAATAGAACTTCAGCAGAGAGGTTTCATTGTTGTGTATGAGCAATTATGTCAAATTTTAGGGAAGACTTAATATTTATAGCTTTGACTCATTGTCTTACTTACATAGTTCTTTCCAAAATACTGTATGTTACCTTCTGGTCAGTACCTGACTGATAGTTGCACGGTATTTCATTGTCTCTTGTTGTTGGCATCGAAGTTAAAATAGAAATGGTTTGGATCCAGACAGACAGTATTCTGTTTCCTCTGTTTTCTACTTGCTTCTGAGACGTAAAGCAACCGTCAGTGAACCGACCCAATGCTGAGACCTCCAGACACCAAACAGTCCAACTATCTCAGCTTACAGTCAGGACCAACGTTCAGGAGATCCTGGCTAATGTCAGCAGCGCACCATTAAAAAACCCGTAACCTTCCTCTTATGCTCCACCACCAAACCTCCACAGGTTCAAGCTGTTATTGGTCAAGGCAGCAACTGGGATAGTTTGCAAAACTAAACGCTGCAGAGAAAACACACACATCCTGTTAATCTGACAGATTTCCCATCATGGAAACGCTCAGGTCTCACCTGGTTCAGAAAGGCTCCTCAGGTTCTGCTGCTTCTGTCTGGAGGTGAAAAACCAAAGGAGGTGATGGAGATGGAGAGAGGACAGCTTTCAGTCCCTGATGAGGACGTGTCTCTGGTCTCTGACCCCCGTCATGCTGCTGGAGACTCTATCACAGCTTTGGGATCAGATTATTTCATCCAGATGAATCACTTCTCCTTGTTCTCCAGATTTTCCATCAGTTCAGGAACAGAACTGACAGGAAATGGGAGCTCTGCTGTGGAAAGCTAACTAGCATAACTAAACCAACACAGACCCTCAACACAGCCGGCTAGCTAGCGAATTTAGCTAGTGTTGGTTTAGCAAGTCGTGTAGCATAACTAAACCAACACTAGCTAAGCTAGCTAGTATATCTGATCAACATAGCCCCTCTCAATGAAAGCAGGTCGCTGAAGGAAACGTTTTATAAATTTCGCCTCCCTCATTGTTCTATTGCCAAGTTATCACTCCAGAAATATCCACAGAAAATCTAAAGCAGTGTTCAGTTTCCACCTGCCTCAGGTGGAACTCTCTCCCATGACCAAGTTTCTGTCAGCAGCCTTTAGGCGGCCTCTGAGATCCCTCATTTTGTGGTCAGTCAGCTTGCCATAAATCCCTCTCCTGTTAGCTGCTAATAGGCTTGGCTCCTGCTTCGTTCTTCCTCTGCATCATTGATGTGGCCTCTCCAGTTTGTTCTACACAAAGTGCTGCAGACCTTTAATGATGGCTCACCTTGCTGCTGGGGATTCATGGACCCAAGTGGAAAGTTGAGACGGGTTTCAGTGAATGAGCTCATTTCCAGTCTGTAGCTGTTGGGTACCAGGCAGACCACTCGCCTCCCAGATTTGACTCACTCTATGATATTCATCTCTGGAAGCCAAACAGCCAGACCGTTTTCCCATTATGAACTTAATAAATGATTTAATCCTGTTTTCTACTGTCATGTACAATGAAGAAAATGTATTTTGATTTTGCTGAAACCCTCCAAGTTTTTAAAGTGTACAAGCAGGAACCTGCATACAGCCTATTTTCCACGTAAATGCCTGCAAAGTGCATATCCTGCTTTGCTCAGAGGAGAGTCCACAGATAGTTTATAAAGCCTCTGAGGTGTTTGACTTTTGACCTGAAGCAGCCCTCAGCAGCACTCTGAGGTATTTTGATAAAATAAAGATGGATGTTCAGCTTCTGTTCCTTATTGGAACCAATCCATCCTTCCCCCGTATTCCAGTTTTTTTTGTTTTTTTTTCAGACCACAGGTTGTTTTTGGAACTATTCTGTTTGGCTTTTATTCCACAGATTTTTAATCAGCCAGCAGAAGCAGCATTGCCTCACTGTGTAGACAGAACGTGTTCTGCTCAAAGTTTAAAAGCCATGAATGCGTCATGGACAGAAGCTTGGAAAGCCTCCTGAACAGTAAATAAAGTGTTTGCTCACAGAGGAGACATTCCTCAGTAAGTGGAGGTGGAGGAGCAGCAAGTAGCTCAGCAGATGTTCCTGGGTCTGTGGTATGTTGGAGCGCTGAACACACTGGCAGCCTCACTCGCTCCTTTCACCAGGTTTCCTCCAGAGACGATGAGGAGGAGGACTGATGAAGGAAGCGGAGCCGCTCCTGCGGCAGCAGAAGACGAGATAGAAGAGTCTTAGCGCAGGTTGGAGAACCAGAGGGTTAATCAGCAGCTACAGAAGAGCTCTGCAGATCTGACTAGCTCAGTAAAATGAAAACTGCAGCAGTCGCCCTTCAGCAGCAGCATTTAATAGAACCTCTTCCTGCCCTCGTCTCTGCTTTACTGTAAATTCTTCACATCACAGGTCCATCTCTGTCTGCTGCAAAACAATGGAATATAACAGTGCATTCACACCAGCCCTGTTTAGTCCGCTTTAATTGAACCCTCGTCCTCTTTGTCTAGAACGTCTGGTTTGTTTGGGGAGATGTGAATGCTCAATCAAACTCTGATGTGGACCAAAAAGTGAACTCTGGTCTGCCAAAATACCTCAGCCTTAGTTCGATTGAAGTGAACTCTATTCTTCTCCAAAAGTAGGAAGCAGACTACAGCACAGGGCATTCTGGGTAAATAAAACCAAAACAAGCAGGAGAGTCTAGTGCTAGCTAGAAATGTCTCGTGGTCTTTTGCCAAAGACGAAAGAAAAATCCTACAGCTGCTAAAATCTGACGCCATTCCATTTGTCTTTATATTTTGTGAAGACGGAAGTTGCACTTTGTGTCTTCTTCAGAGGTTTTTGTGTAGTTTCCTTCAGTGGTTCTTGGTGTAGCACCACCACAGGCGAGGAGGTGAACAGGCTTTGCCACAGCAGCTGAAAATGGAGTAAATGTTGCAATTTTGGTCCCCAATTGTAAAGAGTCAGGTGTGAAAACACTCTAGGTTTTACTGTTTAAATGAGTGACAGTGAATCTTGCACTTTTATCACAATATTTTTAGAGATTCATCTCCATTTGTGTGTTTTGTGAATCTGCTGCTGCAGACATGGAGCTCAGAGGCCCTTCTATGTCACCATGGAGCTTTCTGTATTTTCAGCTGGAGGTTCCATGTCTGAAACCAGACCTACTCTGTCCACATTCTGGGCAGAGTGGGGATTTGGGGAGTTGCTGCTGGGGCTGGAAACTGGTTCCAGTCTGTTCTGTGATGAGAGCCCACAGCGACCTGCAGGCTGTCATTATAATGGCTTCAGTGTTGCTTCTAAGTCAGAATGCCAGAGCTATACAGCTTAGAACCACTCCGTATGTAGGATGATGTGTGATGTGCTGCTCCAAAATTCAACTTTGGACTGATGCAGGTGTTTCTGTGAGGACTATAATCAATGTTTACACACAGTTGAATGTGTTCGCCTCTAACTTTCCATTTCAGTAACCCCTCAGAGAAACAGCTTTGTCTCTCAACATTAAACAGCTGCAGTCCTGAAAGGTGATATGGAAAAAATGAGCCTGTTTACTGTGGAAATGATTAGAATGCCTCTGTGGCCAATGAGCTTATAATGTGCTGTTGGAAAACCGGTTAATTTTTAAAGTGGATGCATGGGTTGTAAAAATCGACTATTGGAAAAGCATTTTGTTTGTCTGGACTATAAAAACAACAGAAGTTTAATTTAATTCTTAGTGCTCAAATCAGAAAGTGAGAGAATCACAACGAGCTACTAAAATAAAGCATAACTCAATTAACATAAGGAAAAAACTGCAAGGACAGATAATTGATAAACAACCTATTTCTAATTATATGAAAACATCTTCACCTAATCTGACTTGTAATTAATTTAAGGACAAAGTGGGAGGAAAGAGTTTGAAATTCTTTCTTCCACATTCGTTCCAGATGCAAGACAGAATTTTTCCACCTCATGTCAAATTGGTAACATCACATAGTCTGTGGATTTCTGCCTAAATTTGCTCAAAAATCAGTTTTAAAACTTAAAAATTTTGTCTTTTCTGTTCCTGTTTGCGAGTTCACTGCATATCAGATTTCTGCAGATCGAACCATTTGGTCATCTCACCCACTGTATTTGAATAATTCTTTGCTATTTTTTTTTATTTAAGAAAAAGTCAGGCAGATAAGCCAACCGAACATTGATCATTTAAGTTACTGAATTGTAAAAACAAATCCTATTTTTACTTAAATATAAACTGGTGGAATCTGATGAAATGTGGAACCTTTTAAACAAATGTTCTATTTGTTTACAATGTTTATTTCTCTTGTCAGTCACATCATTTAAACAGAATCTCTAGACTGTTTAAATAGAAAAAAATTGCTTTCTGAATGGAAAATTGTGATCCTAAAAGTTGGAATTAAGTGGAATCGCTCGGCAGTGAAAGATTTGCATTTCCAATCAGGTCTCAGCTTAAGATTCATGTTTGGGAGATATGACTCTTGGCTAAAATGAAGGTGGAATACATGTCTACACAAGACCCCAGAAAACGCAACACAGTCATAATTAATAATCAAAGCTACAAAGCAAGTCAGAGCTTTATCAGTCAGGAATAAAAATACCCCTCCCCCCCACCCCACACACACACACACACACACACACACACACACACACACACACACACACACACACACACACACACACACACACACACACACACACACACACACACACACACACACACAAATTCTACCTATATTATCATCAGACCTCAAGGTGTGAAATAGCCATGAACATTGATTTTCAGACTTCAATTGGAGATGATCATGTGTCTGAATTGAGGAGAAAGTGTTCGAAGAATCTCCGCTCTCAGACGATTCTTCCCAAAGTTTGACATACGTGTTTTTTTTGTTTTTGTAGATCCATGAACGGCTGCAGCACTACGAGGAGAGCAAGCCGGCTCCAGTCCTGGGCAGCGCCACGATCCTGGCCCAAGAAGTAAGCTACTTCAGTTCCTCTTCGCACCCGTTTCACATGGTGATGTCTGCTGGATGGAAGGAAACACAAATGTACAATGTTTCCATGCCAAAACCAGGAAACCAACATTTTGAAAAAAAAAAAAAATCAAACTCAGTGTGTGAATCATAAGCCCCGTTTTTTCTTTTGCCAAGTCTCCCTCCTTCCCAATTACATATTTTTTTCAGCTGAACTACAGACGGTTACCTTTGTGCTTCCTTGTAAATGCCCTGCAAAGCGTCTCTCTGGGATTACTGGATATCAGGCTGGAGCCCAGAGACGGTGAATCAAAGCGTCTCTCAGCCCGCCACAGACCCAGGTCTCCTGTCGGCTCAAACACTGCGTGCTTTTTAAAAAAAAAAGGATCGTTTTTCATCCGTCACGCCGCTCCGAATGAGCTCTGCTGAAGCTGTGGCCGAGGACGAAAGAGAACGCAGAGAGATCCATGGTTTGATTCATCTCAGGCTCTGGTTTCAGCTAACAGGGGGCTGAATTTACTGGCTAACACAAAACGACACTTCAACCCGGCCTGGCTGCTCGGAGTTAATTTCTGATCCAGATACAATACAGTATGAGTGAAGAGATCCTGTCAAAGGTTTAATAAACTAACATCTACTTTAAGTAGATGTTAGGTGGGCTGTACGTGGTCATTTCATCACTGGATGTTCTGCTGGTTCTCTCAGTTGAATTCAATTTATTTATATGGCACCACTTCACAAGCAAGGAATGTTACAGACAAAAAAAAACACAACTACACTTAATAATTCAAACTGAATCAAAGTCAAAAACTTACATTCCAAGTTGATTCTAGATTTAATTGCGATCATTTCTGGGACAGTTTATCGTCCAGCAGAACTTGTTACCATGACAGACCTAGTTACGAGACTCATTGACGCTAACATAATCTTTCAGCTGCAGGTTTCTGAGACAAAATCAAATCTGTTCCTCTCACGTCTTTGAAGAAAGACCCGACGTTCAGTGAGCCACATTTAGCTGCTCTGCTTTTTGTCCAGTTGAAATGTTATTTATTTTCAGCGGATTCTGGTCTATTTCTTTTAGGTTGGTTTTTTAAATCTGTTTAATTTGGACAAGACGTTGTCCCATTGGGGTAATGCCTGGGTAGCATTACAGAAGCTGCAGCTCTGCTTCCTGATCTGAACCCTGGCTTGTAACCTTGCTCCCTTACAGAAACCTCTGGTCAGCCTCACAAAGCTTTTATTGCCTTTCCTGTTGTTGCAGCAAAATCCACTGGGTGTCCTCAGTGACCTGATCTGTAGCCTACAGTCAACGGAAGTTAGAGATAAGGCTAATTATTTATTGACTTTGTGAAAATGTAATCTAATTAAACTAACTTTTGCTTTTACCTTTGTTGAAAACAGCACCTGTTTTCTGTTGATCATCCAGTCTGCTCTTTTATTGTTCCCCAGGTTTTTCCTAGCCCACATGTATTAGATTTCCTCATTCTTCAGCTTTTTTTTTTTTTTTTTTCTTCTTAGCATTAGTTGAAGCAGGACTGACTCAGACCTGACTCTGATCTCTGCTGCTTTTTATTAATCCAGTGTTTTACCTTTCAGGGAACGGAAACTGGTGGATATAATGACGATGTTTCCCCTCGTGTTTTCTCCCCCAACACTCCAACCTCTGCTGCCTTGCTCCTGCAGCCGTCACTCAGAAATATATTCTCCTTCATCTTACTGAGCTTTACGTCTGAAGCTTGAATTTTCTGTCCTCCTGCTTGATGACGACACAGACAGAGAGATGATCCATGTGCCTCTTGGTGCGTTAGGTGCTAAACTTATCATCCCCGTGGCAGAGGGAAACTTCTACTGCTCTTTTATTTCCTCTGGGAGGATTTAAAATCAACTCATTCTAGTGAAACTACAACTAATTGTATAAACTTTTCACAAAAAATATGGGTTCTTTGCATACATTTCTTTTCTGTCTTGAAACAAACGCATATAAACTTTAGTATGGCAAATGGAGGTTTAATTTTAAATCTCTTCCACTGTCTGAATTGAAGGCCATCAATAAACATGTGCCAGGACTTCATCTGTACCAGCTTTCCTTTGGACTTGGCTTTCATCAGCTAATCTCCACACCTCCTCATGTTCCTGCTGCTCTGAAATCTTCCTGTAGTTCCAGAATCTTCCTGCTGCCGGGAGATTGTCCTGCAGATCTCACCCTGAGCTCCTGCTTCCTCACTACAAAAGCATCCAACTGAAATAGGTCCTGGCTTTGGCTTGGAACTCAGCGTAAAAAATTGTGTTTATTTTTTTTTTTATTCAGAGCTGTTCTAGAATTAGTCCCTAAACAGTGTAACAAAAATCATTAAGCTAGAAAAGAAGTTGACCTGATTGGTTGCTGATTTGGGTGGTTTTTGTAACCACATTAAGTTCTTCATCACGAGGAATCCCAGCTTCTCACTGTGTTGTATTGTTGTTGTTGTTTTTTTTTTCTGAGTTCAGGACCACGGACAGCGCCTGAGAGCTGATTAGATCTGTGAACCCCGCTGTGATGACAGCAGACAGAGATATTATTCATAAAGCGTTCACAGAATGCTCAGTTTCCCATGAAACCTTTTTTTCATAACCAGTTGTAAATCTGCCAATTAAAATCACTTTATTTCATGTTTCACCTGCTTGTAAGATGTTTGAACCTGAACTCAAATTACAGCAAGTCAAGGAAATAAATCTGTGATGTTGCTGTTTACTGTATCATATGTGGATATTGTCTTAAAGCTTATTTGAGTCACCATTCTGTGTCTGTTCTCTTCTAGCTTTCTAAGCAACTCGAACTAAAGTCTGAAAATGGAGACATAAAAGAACTCACCAAGCTACTGGAAAACCCCCATGTGAAGGTAAGAACCACTCCTGCCCTTTTTTTGTTGGAATTGAATAGACTGAAATAATAAATCCTTCACTAAATATTTAAATTGTTATAAAAATTGGCAGAAAAAGATGAGCAGCTTCGTATTTCTGTCTTTTCTGTTTTTGCGTCATCAACACTAATGCGAACCCCAAACGGCTCCAGGGCTTTTCTCGTTTTTCTTCTTGGCTGCAGCCGCTGACCTCATTAACCAGACGCAGATGGCTACAAAATAAACGTCCACACTTTTTACATTTTAATCCTGAACTCCGGCCGTCCATCAAATCCTCCAGGTGTCTCAGCCAGACAGAGCTGGTTTCACCCTGGAGGATCAGGCTTCTCATCACGTTGTCCTCAGGATTATTTGGCTCCAGCCAGAAACAACACTTCACTCTGAAGTTCCTTCCCAGCAGATCAGACACACACACACACACCCCCACACACACAGCGCACATCGACAGTCAGTCAGTGTGTGTCAGACTGTAGGGGTGTGAACAGATTAGTCATCTCCAAAGATTCGGGCTCAGAAGTAGATTTTTAAAGTCTGCACTGTTGAGAGGAATTCAGTTGTTTTGATAAATTCCGAACGGAAAACTCTCAGAATGTATCCCTACCTCTACTACAGTGCTACACAGAGAGATGGTGATGAGCTGCTTTGTCTGAGACAATCCCAAAGAGAAAAGGGCTGACAGATGACAAATGACAATGGCTGAGGTCAATCCATCACAGCATAAAGCTGGTAAAAGCTGTAACTGATGAGGTGAAAAAAGGTGGATGAGGCCGAGGGTCGGCTTAACACACCCGCACAGTGAAAATAACAGTTTAAGAGATTGTGTTTCCATGGCTTCCATCCATGTTTTCATCACTCTCTTTGAAGAATATTCTCATGTTCCCTCAAAGCTCATCGAAGTTCTGCAATTTAGTTTTCTGTAGATCTATCAATATCTCCCCCAGACTGTTGTCTAATGAAAATAAAAATAAATCTAAAATTTTTATCCTTCAATTAAATACATTTGGCAACATTTTCAGCCAGGCTTTATTACTTCTGCAAATGGAAATCTCATCAATCCACAAGAATAAAGTTCTTTTATTTTTCGCGGTAACAGGAAGTAAAACGTCATCAGGACCACACTTGCTCTTAATCTCAGTAGTAGTGGATATTTCAGCATTATATTTTACTACTGTGATGCATTATGCATTTATATAATGAATCAATTTAATATTTCTTCCCAGTGGAACAATCACCATGACAGATTTAAAAAGATGAGTTTAATTTATTTCTCAGTGCTATGATTTTATTTTTCAGTCTGATGGAAAGAGTTCACCCAAAACCATGAGGAAATCACCATTACTTGTTTTAATTAATGTTTTACATTTATTAGTAAAACTTAATAGATATTTAAACTGTATACTGTTTATAGATAAAAAATTACAACCCAACTCTAACAACAAAAATAAGACAAACAACCAATCAGCTTGGGAATAATGACATACTCGGTATGTCTTCTGGAAGAAACGTTGATAAAAAGACTTGGTGGTGGAATGAGGAAGTACAAATATGGGTACAGAGGAGAGCAGCTAAGAAGAAGTGGGACAGTGTGAGGACTGACGAGAGTGACCAAGAGTAAAGGGAGATAACAGCGTAAAGTGAAGATAGAGGTAGCTAAGGCCAAACAAAGTACATACACTGACTTGTATAAAAGGCTGTAGCAAAAATTAGTAAGGATGAAGTAAGGAAGGCATTGAAAAGGATGAAGAGTGGAAAGGCAGTTGGTCCAGATGACATACCTGTGGAGGTACGGAAGAGTCTAGGAGAGCCAGCAGTAGAGGTTTTGACAAGGCTGTTCAATGGGATCCTAGAGAGTGAGAGGATGCCTGAGGAATGGAGGAGAAGTGTGCTAGTGCCAATTTTCAAGAACAAGGGAGATGTCCAAAATTGTGGCAACTACTGTAGTATAAAGTTGATGAGTCATTCAATGAAGTTATGGGAAAGAATCGTTGAAGCCAGACTCAGGTCAGAAGTGGACAGCTGTGAGCAGCAGTATGGGTTTATGCCAAGAACATGTTCTGCAGATGGAATCTCTGCATTGCGGATGTTGATAGAAAAGTGCAAAGAATGTCAGAGGGGAGCTGCATTATGTTTTTGTAGATCTAGAGAAAGTATATGACAGGATTCCAAGAGAGGAGCTGCGGTACTGCATGAGGAAGTCTGGAGTAACAGAGACATGTTAAAGTGGTGAAGGAGATGTATGATAGCTGTAAGACTGTGGTGAGGTGTGCTGTAGGAGTCACAGAGGAGATCAAGGTAGAAGTGGAACTTCACCAAGGATTGGCTCTGAGCCCTTTCCTCTGTGCTGTGATGATGGACAGGTTGACAGATAAGGTTAAATGGGAATCTCCATGGACTATGATGTTTGCAGATGACATTGTGATCTTTGGTGAGAGCAGAGAAGAGGTGGAGGAAAATCTTGAGAGATGGAGGTTTGCCCTGGAAAGGAGAGGAATGAAGGTTAGTTGTAGCAAGACAGAATACATATGTGTGAACGAGAAAGACCCAAGTGGAGACATGAGGTAACAGGGAGCAGCAATAAAGAAAGTGAAAGATTGTAAGAACTTAGGGTCAACAGTCCAGAATGACGACTAGTGTGGAAAGAAAGTGAAGAAACGTCTCCAAGTAGGGTGGAGCGGGTGGAGAAAAGTGTCAGGTGTGATAAAAGCATATCAGCAAGAATGAAAGGAAAGGTGTACAAGACAGCAATGCTGTTTCGTTTAGAGACAGTGGCAATGATGAAGAGGCAGAGCAGGAGGTACCAGAGATGAAGATGTTGAGGTTCTTTTTGGGAGTGACAAGGATGGATACAATCAAAAATGAATACATCAGAGGAGCAGCTGATGTCAGATGTATTGGAGATAAAGTCAAAGAAGCCAGATTGAGATGGTTTGGACATGTTCACAGAAAAGACACTGAATACATCGGTAGAAGGACGCTGAGGATGGAACTGCAAGAGACCTAGAGGAAGACCAAAGAGGAGATTTATGGATGGGGTGAAAGAGGACATAAAGGTAGTTGGTGTGAGAGAAGAAGATGCGGAAGGTAGTATTACATGGAGATGGATGACTCACTGTGGCGACCCCTGAAGGGAAAAAGCCGAAAGGAAAAGAAGAAGAAGCTTGAGAATAACGATCCCTTCATCAGGGTCTAATGGTTCTGGGGAAAGAATGTTCTCCTTGGACCAATCCGGTGCCTCCATTTGAAAGCAGAGTGGGCCGCTGACCAGGCCAGGAGGGTTTAATGAGAGACTGCTGCCAGGAATGTCCAACAGGTTTATTTAGTCGAGTGCTCTGATGTGTATTTCTACCTTATTTATTTCTAATGAACACAAACAGATTAACAGAGATTAAACCGGATACCTGGAGAACAAGGATGGTTTTCCTTCTCTCCATCTTTCTTCTCCACGAATAAAGATTGGCCAGCTAATCCACCAACTAATCAGCCCAGCAGGAATGTTTCCCCCCAGAGACCAAAGTGTGTGAAACATTTGGACCTGTGTTCTGCTCCGTGTCCGTGATCAGCAGCCAGGACACGCTCCATGTGCTCCCCATTAGCATCCAGCTGCTGCCGCAACTTCCAAGAAGGTTTTTACAAGGAATCAGTTGTGGCTGTGTTCCAGATTGTTGGGAGGGGAGGCGGACGGCAGATCCAGGTTTAAGGAGGATCCGTGGATGAAGGTAGAACTGCAGGTTCTGCTGTTTGGACTGTTTGACAGAGTTCAGAGGTTTAAGTAGGGAAAGGCTGAGATTAGATGGAAGGAAATAAATCTGAACTTTGTTGGAAAAACAAATCTTTTGATTTAAATCTTAAACAAAGTTTGAAGATGAAGTTTTTAAACAGTTGAGTTCAAGTTGTATTTAGTTTTGATCTTCTTATAAATCAGAGGTCTGACATTTAGTCAGCAGTGGAAATGTTTAGTCAGCAGTACCATGCTGGTACTGATTACCAGCATGGCTGACATGAGATTAGCTAACATGACTGACAGTCTGTCACCATAAGGAGCCAAAACACAACATAGATCCAACCTGAAACTAAAATAGAACCTCCAGTTTTAGTGTCTGTTTCACCAGAGAATGTTGTTATTAAACTAGAACCTGATCCAGATCCAACCTGCAGCTGGATTCCCTGAAAAAGAGGAAAATGAAACTAAGAAGAGGAGAGCACTGAGTCGGAAGCTGTTTTCTGTTGATGTGCAGACAGAGATTTTCTTTTTCTCTGGATGGGACTGAAGAACCTCCTGCTGTTCTCTACATTCAGCTGCTGTTCTAGAGCTGCTGCTGGTTTTTACTGCAGATTGATCCTATTCCCATAACCTTACTGGTTGTGCTCATCTGCAGAAACAAATGGTTTCTGGTGATCAAAGAAACTGTTGATGAAATCATCCTCAGAGAGAAAAGAAAGGCCAATAAAATTCAGGAGCACATTGTATAATTGGGGAAAATTTGTGAAGGATAAAGAAGAGACAGGATTGAAGGTGTAGAGATTTAACCTAGAGCACCAACGAATAAAGAGCTTCACCGGTATAAATGATTAAAAAAAGAAATACAATTGAACTTCCTTAGATTCTTTTATTAAACAGTTATTTTCTATGTCTCTCCAGACATACCTGACATGTTTCAGCTGTGATACCTCTGACAAAAATGAAGTATGCCGTCAAACATGTCATGCGTGCCTGAAGAGACATAAAAATTAACTGTGTAATAGCAAAAAATCTTTAAGACTGCATGATAGACGCAATGAATTTCATCGATAAAATTGAACTCGTTTAATGAGAATTTCAACATATCTTTAAATTTAAGTTCTGCATCTCACTCTTGTTTTGTCAGGCATATGAGGTGCCTGACAAAACAGGCAACCCCAAAAATCCTTCCTATGAACCTCGGTTGAGACACGCAGTCATTAAAATGTGGATTAAAGTTCTACATTGTTCCACTTTATTTTGCTAACTGGACCCAAGTTCAATTAACTAAGTAAAGTAGGGCCAAACTAAGTTTGGTCCAAGTCTAACTAAGTCTATTTAAGCAAATCAATAGATTTCCAGTTTGACTGATAACTTGAACTTGGCATCTTTTTTCCCCCAATTTATTTCTTTTCTTTTTCAATTTATTTCTTCCAGAGCCTTCTGTCTGTCCATGATACAGTTGCTCAGAAGCAGTATGACCCCGAACTCCCTCCGCTGCCTGAAGACCTCGATGATGAGGAGAATTCTGTGAAGATTATAAGACTTGTCAAAAACAAGGAACCTCTTGTAAGTCACTTTTCATTGTGTGCTCAGCTGTACTGTTTACAGAAGTTAAACATGCGAGGAAAGGTTCGGTCTCTCCAGTCGTTAATCGATTAGCTCATGGAGTTGCATCGTTTTGTTCCCTGTTGCCATCCTAAGTATATTGAGACGTTGTTGCATAAATAACCTCAGTCCTCTGATAGAATGAATGAGGTATTTCACTACAGAGTATGACGTATACCCCATATTTCTCTGAGATGCAGGAGACGATTGGCTTACAGTTTTAAACCTGATGCTCAGACGTCTCTTGCTTATAAGCCAGACTCATTCTGCCAGATAAACCTCTGCCTCACTAAACTTTAGTTCTCTTTCAAGCATTCATTTGTGATCTCACTATGGGAACATGCATACTTTTCCTTTGCCTCATGACTTGTTTCTAAAGCTGACTGGAGTTCACTCTAGAGAATGGGCTCTACTGGAAGCAACTACTCTCTATTGGAGCAGTAACACCTAAAGTGAAAAATGCTGCAAAGGTTTGTGGTGATGCCCAGGGTGCAATTAATTACATTTCCTGAACTGCCATTGAATCAGACCTAGCATGTAGCTTAGCCTCTAGCATAGTGAGCACAGGGACCATATGGTGTCCGGAGACCTCTGCTTCTATAGGTCAAGATGATGCCAATGAGCGAGGAACTGATTTGGACACGTGCTTACCTGTATGTGTATTTTCCCAAGATAAATATCTGGATATATTTCCTTGATTCTCATCTTAATTGAATCAACTTATTCTACTTAATAGAACTGTTCAAATGGTGTGTGGTAGTGTATCAAAAGTGCTTAGATAAGAGATTTGTTAATATAGAGCACCTTTCATAAAGTGTCAGACAAGAGGACACCGGGATGTTGATTTTAGCTGGTTTTTCTAAGAGTGCATCCACATAAGCCTGGTTTAGTTTGCTTTGCTCAAACTGCTTCCCTAGAAAGCCCGGTTCATTTTGGGAGGTTTCAATGTGCTACTGAACTCCGATACTAATCTGAAAAGCACAATCTGGTCCGCCTGAAAACCTAAGTCTCGGTTCAGTTGAAGGAGGAAATGGTCCACAGCGAAGGGTATTCTGGGTAAATACAATCAAGTGATACACAAGTGGGAGAAATAGCTTGTGGTCTTTTGTCAAAGAAATCCTGTAATAACTAAAATCTGATGCCACTTAATTTTTGTTTATATTTTGTGAAGGAAGTTGTGCTCTGTGTCTTTTTGTGTCATTTCTTTCAGCTGTTCTTGGTGCAGCACACTACAGGTGAAGAGGGGAGCAGGTTTTTCAGAGTTTGATTTGTTAGATGCTGTGCAGTGTGAAAGTGAACCACACCAGTTAATGTAACAAACCTCATTTTTGGTCCTCAATAACCCTAACCAAGTCTACCGGACTATCAGCTCTAAAAACACTCTAAAGTGTCATGGATTGGCAACCAGCTCTTGGAGTACACTGCCTCTTGCCAAATGGCTGCTGGAGATGACCACTAATGGATAAATAGATCCAGATAAGTCTGATTTTTGAGAGCACTCTTCCTCAAAAATGGTAAGACTGGCTGGCATTATAAAAGTTTGGATGAAATTTGCATTTTCATCAAATCTCTAGAAATCCAGTTGGCTCAATGAGGGATTCAGACCACATATCAGGCCAGTGCCAGACATGTTTTAAGTTAGTAGCCTGTAGCTGTTCAACCCACAGCCTTGGAGTTGTAGCACAGTAAACTAACCACGGCTGCCCTTCTGTTGGCGACGAGTATTTTTAGTCAGTCTATGCTTGACCTTTGTTCATCCTGTGCCTCATCATTAGAACATGCGAGTCTCATTGTCCCAGACATAACAACCATTTTCCCACTCTTTTCTCTCATTGTTTAATTTTCTCTGCACCCCTCGACTTACTGTGCGTGTCTGTGGTATCGTTGCCATTTCAAACGTTCCCAACAGCTAATTGGCTGTTTAGACACTTGGAGAAATAGACTTCTCTAATGACTGGGTTTGCTTGCATGCCATACCTCCTTTTTTTCTGTAACTGTCCCAGTTTTGTCTCTATTATTGTGTTGACTGACCTCAGTGTCCTACAGCAGAATAAACACTGAGCTACACACACACATGTCCTCATTGGTCTCTCAGACGTCCATCTGTCCTCCCAGAGCTTTGTTGTGTGCTGAGGTCCCGTCCGTCTTTGATCTGCAGCGGACATGTCCTGGACCCGGCCGCCTCTATTTTCACTCTGTGGTTTTCACTCCGACCGCCATCTTGGCTCCAGGCCGGCGTTCCTCTCACCACACCCTAGAAGAAGGGGAGGACAGTGGGAACACACCTCAGCCGTTGTGGCTTTCCTGCCTCCGCCTGCTGCATGTTCTCTGGAGCTGTTGGGCTCAACAACGAGGCTTGGAGGAGTTCTGGGTTTCTGTCTCACTGCACACATTGGTGAGGACACTTCCTGCTCTAGGTTTCCCAGAGCGGGATGATGTCTCAGAAAAACATTATGGTTTTCTGAAACCATAATGTGATGTAGAGAAGCCACAGTCTCCTTCATCATCCAGCTCCTGCTGTTCCAGGAAGGGATTTGATGGGTTTTGTCTCGGTGGACTGAGAACGTCAGAAAAAAAAAAAAAATTCCAACGTGTGATCTTGTAAAGTTAAGGCTGGACCATTTCTTTTCTTCTGAGTTAGGTACAACCAAGCGTTTTGCATAGCTGAATTGTTGCTATGGAAATTTAAAAAATTCTCAAACATGCATAAAAGAATCAATGCAACACTCCAGCTTTGTTTTTGATGAGGGAATGACAGCATAACATGATGTAAAGCTCAAAAAGTTTTTTTTTAACATAATACTGCCCCTTTAACTGTCATTTGTCATGACAACAATGTCCTAAGAAATTTATTACGACAAATGATAAACATTTAGATAAATTCCCATCCCTAATCTGATTATCCTTCTACAGTCCCTCCAGTCATGCCTACATTTACTTTGTGATCATGTGCATACCTTCAAAGAACATTATGGCCTAAGACTTGTTTTTATTTTTAGAAAAATTAATAATTGGGGGGAATCGCTTACTTTTTTTGGGGGGGGGGATAAATCTTTAAGTCGGATTTCAAGCATCTCTGTTCTGAGCGTTTCACTCGCGGAATCAGATTTACTTCTAAAAGTTTTATAGTTTATGCATTTAAAGCCAGAGAGTGGACCAATCACACAGCTGGCGCCTCGCGCGCTGCCGCTGCTTGATTAGGTTTACCTCAACGCGGATCCCGCTCGCGCCTCCTTTCACTCAAACTGGACACAGGCTGACCTGTATGGATATTTACATCAACCCAGTGTGGGTAGTTATTTTTCTTTGGAGAACTCTATATCAAGGAAAGAGTTTAAAACGAACCGAGTTAGCTCTGATTGCGCAGCTCTGTGAACCGCAGGAATAACTAGTCGCCTGTCTGTTTGCAGCCATTTGAGTGTTGAGCGAGTGGTGAGAATGATTTAGCTTTGTGGACAGAATTATGTACAGGGTTTACATGTCAACACGCTGCCCGGTGTGTGGCTCTGTCTTCCCTGTAAAGTTTATGTCTATGGTCCCGGTTGGCCGGAGCGTTAGTGGTTAACGAAGAGGTCTTGTGCGAAATTCTGTTCCTCTGTGAAAATCTGTTCCCCCTGTGTTGGGAGCGCGCATTGCAGCCAGAGAGGCGATTCTGACCATTTTCACGGCTTTTCTGATCGATTTCTCGGTAAAACAACTCATATAATCATGTCATGGTTGTAAGATTCAGTTTAATTGGCAGCTGTTGTTTTAAAAAGAAGCATAACAAAATCGCAAAATAAGTATATATAAATAATAATGTTGAGCAATCTGATGGCCTGTGGAAGATGATTATTTCTGAATCTGGCTGCTACAGAATCTTCTGTCGGACGCCAACCGGATGAACAGACCATGGAGAGGATGAGTAGAATCAGAGAGGATCTGGTTTGCTCTGTCTATGCACTTGTGAATAAGTCTGTTCACGTTATAAGTCATTAAGAAACATGCTACATCATCGTCCTCCTACCATTTCCTGTCTTCTTCTTTGTGGTTTTCACCAGCAGTAACATTTGGTTCTTGATCATGTGACTTGTGTGATGCAAAAAAAGTGTTTCTACTTCAGTTTTGCAAAATAAATCTATTTCGATATGGGCAAAAAAATCACCTCATCTTAATGCCAACACTTTATGAAGAAACAATTGTTTTTTCTAAATTGCTGCGTTTATCTCAAGTACATTTCAACAGAAATGTGTTTTCAAGCAACGGGATAAGACAAGAGAACCCCACCAGGTCGTCAAACAAGACCGGTCTGTTAGTAGGACCACCTCGTCTTTTCACAACTTGTCAAGACTGTGAAAGTCGTGTAATTTGTCCCCGAGTCAAAGAGGACGCCTCCAGATGGGTCCCCATAGCTGCTGAGGGTCACCATGGCTACAATGTGAGAACATTAGAGGCCAACAAGCTGCTGTGGCCGACTCTGTTTCTCTCATCTGGATCCACTGAAAGTTCTGGGACTCGGATGAAGAAAGCAGACTTGGAGCTTCTGGCTGTGTGTGCCCCGCTGCGTCCGCCTTCCTTCTCTACATGACTGTCTGCTGTTTCAAAGCCACTCGGTCAGTGGAGGCTCCTGTTGCTTCATTTACTTCCTGCTCAGTTCATCTTCAGTCATCCTCTCACTGACACACCATCTTCCTCGGTTCAGTTTAACCTTTACTCATTCTGCTCATTTTATATTTCAGTGTTCTAAGATGGTGGATCTGATCAAACCAGCGGCTGCAGCTGAACTATAATGTTTGTTTAGCTACAAAATATCAAGTTTTGGTGTAAAACGAACTCAGTCCATCTCTTCCTTTATCAGATCAGATCAACATCTGAGGTTGTTCAACATCCTTAGCAGCCAAGAATATGACAGCATTAATGTCTGACTCTGTCTGCTCTGTTTGCTGAACAAACATGTTGGGTTTTCCTATTATAGCTGAGAGTCACTGGCTCCCAGTCAGTGGAAACAGGAAACTGCAGGTTCGGTGGCATCCAGCAGACACATCGTCCTGCCTGGCATCAGCTAGCACCAATCAATCTGTGCAGCTTCAAGGCCCGGCCATCAGCCACCTTAGCCACTGGGAACCATGGGATCAGCTGGACTTCTCATTATGGGACCACAACTGGAAGACTTTCAGAGCCGGAGCAGCGACTGCATCTATGAACGCAGATGACATGTTGAACATTATTACTGTCTGAGCTCCAGCTGCAGGATGGATGTCTGTGGATTCTCTGTGTTTAATAATGACCTGATCATTTTGATGAGAAGGTTCAGAGCTGGGATCTGTCCAGTTTGGTTTTCTATGAATGACAGTGATGGGAATGAACTGCTAGCACTCCACAGTTTTCCATTGCTGACACTTTCAGGACAGTCGGATCAGAGCTGCTCTGGTTCCAGTTCATCTGGAGATCTGCTCTAGTCTCAGTCATCGTCTTCCTCTCTTCAGCCTAAAAGCCACCCTCATTATTCTGAGCTCAGTGTGGGCTGATGTGGAGACAAAGGAAGGCTTAGAAACGAAGTGGCGTCCCAGTTTGTCTGCTGATCTTGAGAGAAGCTCCTGATTGAAACGTTGTCCAGGAAGAGACCTGATGGATGTCCATGTTTAGAAAAGGAGAATTCTTTGTTGTCCGTTTCCATCTGAATGTTGAAAGAAAAGGAATGACTCAGACTGGAAATAAATGAAGCAGCTAATGAGACTCAAGCAGACAGCACACATGTTAGTGTTTTACAGACCGACCCACGAGCTTTAAAAGCAACATGTCTTCCACTTGATGGATTGCTCACAGTATCTGTGGGGGTGAGGATACCACAGAAGAAGATGGAGAGCTCTGCTGATGTTGACTGTCATTTTTCTCAGCCTCAGTGTTAAAATTGTGCACAAAACTTTGTCAGTATTCCATTGATGTTGAGAAAACACAATTTTGCAATTGCGGTATTTCCATTAAATAAGAAACGCAGTTAAAATTACATGCAAATAAGTTTGTTCACGCTATAGGTCATTAAAAATCATGTTGCGCCATCATCCTCCAACTACGTCCAGTTGTCTTGTCGTTTCTGCCAGTATTAACATACAGTCATTGACCATGTGATGCGAAGAAAGTGTTTCCATTGCAATTTTGTGAAATAAAACAATTTCCATACGGCCAAAAAAAATTCCACCTCATTATTACTTATCAAAAATTTTTTTTTTTTTTGTTGTTTTTTTTAATTGGAGTGTCTCCATTAGGTAAATGTATTTACAAAGAATTGAGGTTTATAGTATTTCAATTGCGAGCCTGTGGATGTTTGTTTTTTGAAATGTAGTATTTCAAAAAACAAACATCCACAGGCAGACCCGTTTCGATGACATCCTCTTGCTGGATGAACTCTTTATATGAGCTCATCCAGCTCACACAGACATGCAGAGAGAAAACCTGTGGCTCTGTCCAGCTTCTAGCAGGGAGATGGCATTTCCACTCATCTTGCATGAATCACTGAGCTCTTCACACACTGAGTCATGGCAGCAGCATGGAGACGGAGACACACGCTTGATGAAATTCACACACCCCAACACCCCCACCTGTCTGAAGCACTGAGGTGGTCTGTAAGTGTTGTGTCATAAGACCTGGATAATGACCAGTTCCAACATTAAGGTGTAAAGATTCAGAGGAGGAAGATAAATGAAGGTGCACCTTCCTGTCAGAGAGTCGTCTGCGGTGAATCAGATGGCAGCTTCTCCTGGTATCGCTCCTGTTCCTCATAATTATCAGAACAAGTCTTCAGTTGACTTGTTAATGATGAAGGGGAGGTCCAGACGGGGGTTAAGGAAACAAAAAGGAAACCAGAACCAGTCTGGATGCTGACAGGGAGAAGAGTAGAGTAGCAGGAGAAGCTTTTATTGATCACAATCCCACCTGATGGGCTGCTGGGTGAAGGGTCTCCCAGCAGGGGGCACTCTGTTACAGCATCCAGAAAATCATTAGGCAACTTTACGTACTATAAAAGATTTATCAAACAGTCCAACAGCAGATATGACTGGAGGTAATTGTATTTTTATGTCCAGGTTTCCCACTTTGTATTTGGTTCCTCCTGGTATTTCAGATCTGCTGTGAAGGTCACCATCTTGTGTTTCCTCTACATCAGTGTTTAGAGCTCAGCAGGAGGTCATTGTCGTTGTTCCACTTGTGCTTTAATTGACATCATGTCTAAATATGTGCGTCTCTCTGCCTCGGCCGTTCCTATTTGTTTTTCCTTGTCGCTGTCAATCTAGAGGAGAACGATGTTTGTCAGATGCTCCAGTGTTCGGTTGGGTTCATGGCCGATGTTTGGAGTGGTTGTTCCGGCCAGGCGGCTGTGAGTTTAAAATGGAGCTTTGTTTGTTTTCTCTGGCAGGTCAAGAACAGTAAAGTGGTTTTAGTTGAGGCCGTGGCTGAGCTGCAGAGGTTCTAGTGTCCCTGTTTCTCCTTAGTGACCAGTGCTTTTTTTTTCTTAACACAGGAATTGAAATTTATCCTGTACAATTCAATTGAAAAAAACAATTGAGTTGCTGTGTCATTTTCAGCTCAACTTTCAGTGACAAATTAGCCAACAGCCCAACAGTAGGATGATATTGACATCATTTATAATTATTTCATTTTTTATTACCACTCACCTTCCTGTCAGTATCTTAGATATACTGTTTGTAAAAGCCTATTTTGGGACGGTTGCTAGAAATTATCTCACTATAAGCATCGTGATACAGGCATGGAACTGCTGCTTCATTATATTTGTCTGTTATTGTGTGTCTGTTCCCATCAAAAAAAATGTATAAAATAAATATAAACTCAGTTTGATGTGACTGATGTTTGCAGCCTCTGTTTCCTCTACAGGGAGCAACAATAAGACGTGACGACAGAACAGGAGCCATCATTGTGGCCCGGATCATGAGAGGAGGAGCAGCAGACAGAAGCGGTCAGTTCCATCTTCTCTTCTTCTCCTTCTTGCTCTTTCTACATGTTTGTCTGTCAGCAGTTCAGAGGTGTGACAGATCCTGACTGTGCAGCAGAGAAACGATGTGTTTGTGCCGTAGATTAAATCAATCCACTCTTTAAAAGTGAACACAGACGACAGAGCTCTGCTGCTTGTCCACATTTGTGTGTGTGTGTGTGTGTGTTCACTGCATCCAGCCTGTGTGTGTCGGCTCTGCCAGAGTCGAGCCAAAAGCAAATTTCCACACATGTCCTCAATAACTTCATGACTCTTTTCCAGGCCCACTGATCACGTCACTGTAAACATTAATCTGCCGTTCTGTACACAACCTCCGGCTCCGAACACGCTGCACTTTCACACAGTAGCTCACTTGAGTTGGAAGATTAGAATAATCAATATCAGGATGATCATAGAGATTTAATTCTGGTGTTTTTATATGTCAGGGCTGATTCATTCTGGAGACGAACTGAAGGAGGTCAACGGGATCCCTGTGGACGACAAGAACCCAGAGGACATCATTCGTATCCTGGTATGGCTGGTGTCTTTTTTTTTTTTAAATATTCAAATGTTTATCGTGTTTCAACTTCTCTTTCTCTTACAAAAGAGAGAGTTTGTCATGTCAAAACAATTCTTAATCTTATTAATCCCAACAGAAAATGAAATACTTCAGCAAAGAAACAAAACTCTTAAGGTGTTTTTTTTTATATATATATATACTTTTCCCGCCAGGCCCAGTCACAGGGAGCCATCACTTTTAAAGTTGTCCCTGGTTCGAAGGAAGACGCACCTATCAGAGAGCCAAAGGTCAGTATTTTATTAGACTTAGACTTAGACTTGTACTTTATTGATCCCTTGGGAAGACTCCCTCAGGAAATTGAAGTTACCAGCAGCTCCCAGGCAAAAAACAAAGATAAAACACAGTAAGCAAAAGTGCAAAAGAATACAAAATACAAATTAAATACTAAGGTACACACCAAATGTGAGTAACCAAAACCTTAAATTATGCAAGAAACAAGGAATAAGAATATAGAATATAAGAATATAAGTAAATATAAATACAACACAAAAAATATAAGAATTTGGTGGATAGATTGACCAGTGATATCGTATTGCACTATGTGGTTTGACCTGATAAGTATGGAGAAAAATACAAGGGGTCACTACTCCTTCCACCCTCTGTCCTGTGTCACCTCCCCCCACCCCCAATGAGGAATATATTTATCCGTAAATCCAAGTTTGAATCCCTCTTTTTGCACATGGGCTCAGGCTGTCCTGGGAGGATTCTTGAGATCCTACTGCATGGGGTAACAACAAACCTTTTTGTCGGTGCTGAGCATTGTTGTGCAGCTTCTACCCTTCTTGACAGTCTTAACAACTACACACTTCCAGATGACCCCTCAACAAAAACCTCTTGCCTCCCATGTGAAACGCCTGGCTACTTTGATGGAAAAGCATTAATTGGCCAACATGGTGACTTTCTTGGAATCCCCCTTGTGTAGAGCAATATTGTGTTGTACATGAGTTGACGGCCAGGTTCTGCACATGGCATTCCTGGGGAAAGAAGAAAAAAAAAAAAAGCAGGGCAGGACACCTGGGGAAAAAATTGAGTAATCACCCTGTGCTTTCATGAGGGGCTTAATCATGATTGATCATAATTAGTCACAATTAATCGTGACTAATCATGATTAATTGATTATTGAAATAATCGTCAGCTAATTTAGTAATCAATTAATCTTTAAATGGACTCAAAAAAGGCACATTTCTGAAAAACAAACCCCAACATATTCAGAGTAGCAAGCCAAAATTATACAGAAAATATAGACTTTTTGCATTTGAGATAATACCACCATTGTCTGTAAATATGTTTTAACCAAAATTCCTGGAGTGGCATCATTTTAGCTTCACCTTGTTCAACTTTACTAAAGGAATGCTTTAGTAAATTCCTTTACTAAAGCATTAGTAAAGGATGCTTTACTAATGCTTTAGTAATTAGTAAAGCATTAGTAATTACTAATGCTTTATTAGTAATTGCTAAATGTTAAATGTTTTTCTTATTTAAAAATTGAATTTAATTATTTTCTTAACTCTATATTTTAATGTGTTTCTAATATTGTATAGAAATTAAAAGTATGTAAAATGCCATTTTATAATCTATCGATTATTCTGACTATATCTCATCTGAATAATTAATTGATCTATCGACTAATTGATTGCTAATTTAATTGTTAGTTTCAGCCCTACTTTCATTAAGGCCCTCCAGACTCTGCCTCGATAACCAAGTTGTTTTTTCCTGCTCGTCTCTTTTGTCCTCCCTATTGCTGGTTTGTCCAGGTGTTTCTGCGAGCGCTGTTCGACTATGATCCCAGTAAAGACAGTGCCATTCCGTGTAAAGAGGCTGGTCTGGGCTTCAAGAAAGGCTCCATCCTTGAAATAATGAGCCAAGAAGATGCAACTTGGTGGCAGGCAAAGCATGATGGGGATGCTAATCCCCGTGCCGGTCTGATCCCGTCCAAACAGTTCCAGGAAAGGTGAGAAACAACCTCCATCTGTGACTCCCTGATGTTTCCGCCTCGTTTTCTTCCTTCTGCTGGCTTTGGACTGCCAAACATAAGCTGGATTTTCACATAGCCGGGTCTGTAATAAGTAATGACAGTAATGATAGCGACGGTACTGACGTATTCTGGGCAGCAAGACAACGGAAACCTTCCCTTGATGTGGAACACATGACACTGGGTAGGTTTTCTGTTGTCATTCACAAGTCCTCGGGGTTGAAATGGAAAATGTTTCTTTCACTCCTGATCGAAGGGTAAAGTAGTTTTTGGGTACTTAACTTGCTAGTGTCTCCACTTCTCCTTTCATTATTTTCTGTTTTTCTAAGTTTGTCCTGACACAATAAAGCTGCTGGTCATTGTAGAACTGCTTCTCTGAAACTTAGCAGCAGAGAAGAATGAAATATTCACCAACTGACCATGAAAATTGGTGTTTCTACATTTTCTTTGATTTTCTCATGTCCTCCTTTATTCTTGTTTTTCATTTGGCAGGAGATTTGCTCTACGGCAGCCCGCTGCAACTCTGCCACTACAACGGACCCTCAGCAGGCGGCCATGTAAGCATTCATCACCTGCTGTGTTTTTTACCCAACAAACCTGAACATGACAGTTTCAGTTTCACAGGGTGTGGGCGTAATGGACGTTTGGGCACACGTGGGACAAGTCCCACACACTTTTTCCAACAACTGTTTAATCCGTTGTTAAGATGGGGTAACTTGATTTTCTGAGCTGTCTAAGCTTCAGCAGTTCGTCTTGGTTCTTCAAATGTCACCTTGGACGTCAGGAGAAACAGCTCTATGAACTGAGGTCAGATCATTCCTGCCTGATCTCCATCCTGCTCTGTTATCACATGGTGCTTCTTTAGAGCAGGAATGCTCATGTACAAGGCCAGGAGGCCATTAGACAATGTGAACCATTCCTGGTCAGATAGGCAGCAGATGAAAACCTTGCACAGAATAATAAGGCAGCTCTGGGAAGTATTTAAGATATCTTTCTCGTTCTCCTGTTGTCCTTATTGTTTGCTCTTTAAGCTCTCTCTCTACAATCACATCTCATCAAATGTGCTTTAGCTGCTGGTTCAGCTTTCCAGCTGGAGGAGGAGGGGAGCACGAGATCAGAAAATGATGTGAGCTCTAATATGTGAAGCTAGATAGGCAGAAACATTTGGTCCAAACTAAAAATGTGTCCAAATGTCCTCAGAGATCAGAGCAGAAGTCACATGACCCTGCTCCAGCTGCCGCTTAGAGATCTTTAACCTGCTGTTGATGCAACTCAGGAGCATCTGGAGGAAATCTAAAGGTTTTAAATTCTGGTGAAACATTTCACTTTAAGGTCCGTCTGTCTTTGATGTTGATTTCGTTGTTTTTATTTTAATCTCCGCTTTATACAACAGTACCAAATTATTTACAGACATTTTAGCAGCACATAAATGTTACATTCCTTTCCAAGGTTTCTGAATCTGAATGTTTTTCCTCCTTGTGAAAACACAGTGGCCACTCCACAGCCGTGCTTCACAGATTGTGTCACACTAGGTAATGAACTACCGTAGATATCCATTATCTAGAGAAATAGTTGCATTAGATCCAGATTTAAATATATTGAAAAGATTCTAGTTTTGATATTGACAGTGTGATAATCTAGGTAATCTAGATTATTACGTTAAGCAGTATTTCCAGTGTTCTCAGCGCGATGAAGGTGGCAGAGTTGGAGGTAAACTTGAATCAAAGGTCTTCACACTTACTACAGAAACTGTAGTTTGTGACTGACGTCGCTGGATTGCAGCAAAACTGAAGAGCCACCTTCATCCCTCTGCAGTCCTCCATGTCATGTAAATGCTCAGCTACACCCTTACCTCAGAGGGAATACTTGTTCCTAAACACAGTGGATGAACACGTAACTTGTCTCCCGAAAGTCAGCCGGCCTTTAAACTGTCTCTGGTTGTCATGGTTATGTGCATTTATCTTGTTGTGTTAAGTTTAAGCAGCATGTTCTCAGCTGTTTATTGCAGAGTGATGGAGTAAGTTTCTCACATTAGTGAGTAACTGACCCAAACGCATCGCATGTAGACAAGTGGATAAAAATAGCCCCAACTCAAGTGGTTGGCAGACATTACTGACTTGAAATGTTAAACCAATTTAGTTCATTTTGAGCTCATAATGAAATATGACGTCGATTGACACTTTTCTATACTTTTTGTGCACAAATGGGAGGTTTCTGGGTCCTCCTCAGTTTTACCTCCAACAGTGTTATCAGTTCATTAGCAGCATCAGAGGATAGAAGTAGTTTCCTGAACCACATCTGTTCCTCTTCCTTCCTCATCCAGCAGCCTTACCCATAGTGAGAGCAAGTGTTTCTTATTTAGTGTCCAAAAGGCAAATGAAGGACAACTGAACATGATTGCGTCTATAAGGCTGTGGAGCATGGATTGGTCATTGCAGCTGAATGATCATCATGCTCTATTACATGTTAAAGGGAGTCCGTATTAACACAAACCTAAAAGACTCAAGAAAACAGTACCAATGGCATTCATGCTTTGGCTGGTATACTGCAGGTTGTAGTTGGGTCTTCATGTTGTGTGTGTGTGTGTGCATGTGTGTGTGTGTGGGGAGGTGCTGTATTTTGGTGAAACCCTGGCCGACATATGTTTTGTATTTGCAGCATTATGACTTATTTATTCTCTTTGTCCATTTCTTCTTTTCCCTCTGAAAGATGATGTGGAGATAGAGCTTGGTAGGTTTCTTCTCTTTTTTTCTTACCCCATTGCTCAACTGGCTTTTCATAAACTTTAGTACTTTTTAAAAGCAACTAACATTGCTTCTTTACCTTTTGGCACTCAAAGCTGCTGAAATTGAAGGTACTACAACCTTTCCCTCTCCATCTCATATTTTACCCATGTACTTGTACTGCTGTACGCGAGTCTAAAGAACCCTTAACGATTGCCAACTCCTTTTTCAGTTTGGTGTTAAATGAAAGGTCAAGTCTCTGCTTCCCATCCTTGTGTTTCCTGCTCATTCCTCTTCTACTTACTCAGAAAAAGACCTTTGCACCTTGCTGAAACCTATTGGTTCTAACTCGTCTAAAGATACTAATTGACAGATTTATTGATAATATAAAATTAAATCAGACAAAGGGCAGGACTGAAGATAGTGACAGAGGCTGTAACATTATTTATATTTGGTTTTACATCTATGGTTATCACAAAATGCACATCTAATAAAATTAATCAGTTTGTCCTGCTACTCTCCCCATATCGTCCACCATGTATTCCAATGAATGCATCATTTTCCCCTTTTTTACTTTGCGATTAAAAAGGTAGGTTTCTGTTGCTCTCATGATTGATTCCTCTTTTTAATCAGTTGTTGTTCCTCTCTTTTGGATTTTTCTTTCCTTTTCTTCCCATCACCAGAAGAAGCTGATTATTGTAGCGGATTCCAAGTAGGTGAGAGATTCTCATTATGCTGTTTTCTAGCTTATCCTCTCCTCTGTTGGTGTGATTGTTTCACTGTTGTAATAACTGTGAAAGCTACAAAGTCTGGCCTAGACAAAGTCCTTCCCCATTCCTTTAGCAGCTCTCCCTTCATTCATCAACTTTGACCTCCTTGATGTCACGTGTCTTCCACAGGAAACAGAAAATTCCACTTACTGGTTGTTATGGCTGACTTATTTATCAGATATATTATGTTATTGTTGTTTTCAGTCTGAGGGTTAAATCATGGAGCCACAAATTGCATTCAGAGATTTGTACATTTGTATAAAAAGTCGTAATATTGGCAATAATTGAAAATGAATGATTGTTTTTGCACTTTTCACTTTTAGAATCCATAATGAATCTATTTGTTATCACACTTGTGTATTGAATAATTAGTTGTCCAATAATAGTCACAAAAAAAATCTATTCTATTTTTTTTTTTTAAACCGTTTTCATGTTATGCAGTAAGCAATAGTCCCAAAAACAAAACTAGGCGAGAGATTTTTGGGCAGTTCAGTTCACCCAACCTCTACCTGGACATCCCTTCTCGTTGGAAGAACATAAAAGAATGGATTCATCTCTAAAGCTTACTAGATTTGAAACTGGAAACATAGTTTCATTTAGTTTAAGATTATTATGTATGCATCTAAATAAAGATTTTCTTTTATTTAAAAAAAAAGTATGGTCTCACAGTCAAAGAAGCACAATCTGAAAGGAAAAAGAAGCTTACCACAGTCTAATGTCAGGGGCTTTAACCCACTCAACATGAAACAGACAGAAGAGTGAAAGGTGGTCATATAGGTGCAAAACATTTGATTTGTGAGGTTCTGTAAGGTTCTGCTTGTTTGTAAATCTCTTTACCTGAATGTCTTAATAGCAGTTTTTCTCTCTGATATTGTTTTTTTGAAAAAAATGTTTGGGTCAAAAGTTGGTTGATCTCAACTCCCCCCTCTCTTTACACTATATTATTTTAGACTCTTTATTTATAATAAAGCCCATGAATGCATGTTAATGATTGTTTCATTTGGATCAAACCCTCCTAACATTAAAGAGGGTCGCCCTCTGTGTCTCAGCTATGCCTCAATGTTCCGTTTATTTTCCACTCTCTCTCTCTCTGGGGATTCGTTCTATCACTCTGCCCTTCACACCAGCTCTGTGACCTCATCGTCTCTTCTTCCTCTGGAAGGCCCAAATGACATCCCGCACTGTAGTAGGTTTACAGCTTTTCTTGAAACCCAGTAGCTCTCTGTGAGACTTAACCAAAATGAGAAAACCTCAAGAGAAGGGGAAAAAAACAGAAACCATTCTAATAACACGTCCTCTGGGTGAGTACAGCTGCGTGGCTTCTCAGTCGGTTGGATGTGGTTGTAGGATGTAACATTGGCCCCTTCTCAAAGGTTTGAAACTCTAGAAGATGTTTTTCCAATGCTACTAAAGCTGTACGGCGGAATAAAGGAGGTGGTGGAAGGCGAGCAGTTGTTGTCCTCAGGTTTTAGTCTTTTTCCTTCCTTTTTTTTTTTGTCTCATCCTCTCCGGCGGTGTGGCTCTCAAAATTGTTTGTATCAAGGTGAGGCTGAACAGATTAACTTTCCACAAGCGGAGCATTTCGCCATGATACGCCGCTTGAGACATTTCATTTCTTTGGGTTAATTTCAAATGTAATTCACACAGAGATGAAAAGGGAGGGAGAAAAGCGGGGGAAGGGTTTTAAAGGAAAGGAGGTAGTATCAAACCCTCCTAACATTAAAGAGGGAGAGAAAGAAAGAAAGTAAACATCCTTGAAGTCTGCCTCTAAACCTGCAGAAAGAGAAACCACAACAACAGACAACATGTGCATAAATAGCAGTCAGGACATCATCATTCTTTTTTATTCCTGCTTCTATCAATGCCTGGAAGATTCAGAGTTAAAAGGACAAAGGAGTTCTGTGTTATAAAGGCACTGGACTTTAGAAACTGTGGATGACAGAATACAGTTGAACCATTAACCAGCCAACATCAATAAAAGAAAAACAGATTCAACCTGGTTTTTTCTGCAGCCATCTTGGATTTTTTTTTTTTTTTTGTAGATATAACTTTATATTTCTTTGCTTTTGGTGTTTCCAGACTCTTTAGTGTTGGCATCATTGACTGTGGCTTTAAAGTTTCCCCAACAATCTGAGCCACTTATTTTGTCAGTGTGAGTTTTATTCAGTATTAGCTGCTGCTAGGTTTTTTGCTAACCTAGCAGCAGCTTTTGGGTCGACCAGCATCGTTCTGAGAGGAGACGTCTCTAAGCCCGTAGAGCTGCGGGATGAGACGGAGGGGAAACATAGATTGCTTCTGACGCAAATAGACTTTTAGCAGCCTCAGATCTGGAACGTTATTCCACCATGTAAGCCTGTAAGAGTTGGGTTGGAGACCATTTCCCTCATCCTCTCTGAGTCTCTTCTCCCCAGATAACCCAGTTTAAACACTGGGATGACCACTGCAGAAACTGATTAAAGATGTGAAGCATCATTTGGTCTAACCCCAGCTAAACCTCCCTCTGTCAGAAGGTCAGAGTAGCTACCAGACCAGATATGTAGGCTGCTCCTGGAAACAGATGCTGGATGCATTCACAAAAATCAGAAGCTGAACTTCACTTCAGTGCAGAACCATAATCATTTCTGCAGACGTCTGTTGTTACAGTTGTAGGAGGAACATTTGGAGAACTCGTACAGTAGAGTTTGGGCCGGAAATGTTTGGAGAATGACTTCTTTTTTTCTGTGTGTGGAAAGAAAGGTCGATGTTACATCTGTTACAAACACATAATGTCTGCACACTCTTTAAACCAATAGTATGTATGACTGCAGGAAGGAAATATACGAGAATTAGTTTTTTCATATGTATAACCCTTTAGATCAGGTGGGGGAGCTAATACATTTTTTCCAGTCTGTAAAACCAGTCTGGATTTGAGTATAAGATTGGCTGCAAGAGTTTATTGGTAGCTTTGGACGTTGTCAATATTAATCTGAGGGAAAAAAAACTTAAAATCTTTTTTAGTAAGGTTGGACAATGACCCAATTCAAGCTTTCCAAAATAACCCTGTACAAAATCTGAATATTCTGACTTGGACGGAGTATTCTCACTTTCTTTAACCAGAAAAAGATTGACTGCTCAACTTGCATTTAGAATGAGTCTTTGCTTCAAGCAGAGAAGTTATAGTATCATTTGGTTTTGCTTTTGATGAGTAGTCTGGTGGGGTGTGGTGTGAATAGATGGACTGAGGCTTCTTCTGCAAGGAGGAGGTCATGGTTTAAACTTTGCCTTTATCTGAAAGGCAAAGTTTTTCTATTTACTTCATCTGTTTCATGCCTCATTTAGGGGCATGACATATGCATGACTTAAAGAATAGGATCCTGGATATGCAGTACAAACCATATTTTCACTCTGTCCTGAGAACACTTCAAGGTTCCAAGAACAGCCTGAAGAGTGCCATCTAAGGATGGGTTTATGTTTCATCACTTTCGCTGATTGTTCATAATTTCTCTACTTTCTACTATTTTGTGTTACACAGAAACACAAAGAAGATCACATATTAGAAAGTTCAAGAACAGCAGTTCTCCTGTCTATCCTCAGATTAGAAGAACTGCAGGTCTTCTCTTCCTTTTCTTCCATGTTGCAATAATAATGGCTGACAGAATGGAAAGCCTCCACTCCTCCCTGGCTGCCCTCCATCCCTCCTCCTCATCCTTCCAACCAGTCCTGTAATCTGGATGTGTAACAAGTCAGGAAGAGCTGCTAATGCTTCCCACATTTGGTGCCCACCACCTGGACGAAGTGTTACAGCGTCAAACCGCAGCATTGAGCCGAGAACATAATGCTCACTTCATCCCCCAATGCCATGTCTGGTTACCTCCATGGATGTTGTCTCCATTCAGTCTGAGGAGGAGAACCAGGATGGTTCTGAAACCCACAGTTAGGCCCCGGGCCCCTGATGGAGGGTCCCTCACTACATCAGCTGGTTTCACTGGGAGCTTTTTCCCCTTTGTCTCACCTTCATTTTACCCTCAACACTCTTTGAGTGAAATGAGTTGTGATTGGAGGGAAAACGGCTGCTTGTCATTTCCTGATGGCCTCCAAGTGACGTCCGGAAGACCTGATGCTGCTCTCTGTTGTCAGGCTTTGTGACGGTTTCTCTTCAGATCAACTTTTCTCTCTCTGCTTCACAGTTGTAGACGTTTGTTTTCCAGGTCCAGGCTTGTAGTGGCTTTCAGTACGTTGGAGTCTGAGCGGGTAGTTTGTAGCTTCAGCTTACAGAGGCCGCCGGCTGCTTTCCTTACACACTTGCTAAATTTCCTACATGGCTGTGAGACATTATCAGACTGGAAACTGGGCTCAGAGGAGCTCTGGTGCTGAATGAGTAGATTACTCACAGGAGAGATGGCACAGACCATGAAAGCCACAGCTTGGCCAGAGTGGAACAAAGTCTGCCTCAGCTCAGTGTAAGACTATATCCAGGCCGCGTGCCTTCACTGCTTCTTATACACACGAGCTTCTCCAAAAGCAGTGTTGCTGTGCTGCTGTGACTTACAGCATGTTTCATCTGGAGCTCAGCGTTGGTCGGCAGGTCCGTCTCTTATTAAGGGACTGTTTGGAAAAGAACAAGCAGAGAAAAATGTGACTGAGATGTTTGTCGGCAGAGAAACACAGCTGTCTGAGGATGTTGTGGAAAGTATGAGGCCAGCTGTTATTTAGCCTCTCACTTCATCATTTCATTTTGCTTCATTCGTTCTGCATCATGTATCTGACTTTTTATTTATTACTGATTAAATTATAATGAAATCATAAAAGTGAAATAAAGTCTCAGTTAAAGGCAGCAGGCAGGCAGAGAGATTTATAACTTTTCAGGTTTCAGCAACATCTAATAAATACGAATGTCTGCTTTTAATACTTTAAATCATTATGAGATCAGCGTTTGCACAATGAATCAGACTATTAAGAAGTCTTTGCTTTGTGTCACTTTAGATACAAGAGACTAAGAAATTCACTCTATGCATATAAAGGAACAATAAAAATCCCAAAAGTGGAAAATGTGAAGCGCACGAGAGTGATCTCCAAGCTAAGTGTTTGGCTGACGGTTGTGCTGCAATTCCTTCACCTCCAGTAAAGATGGCTGCCATCAGAATAACCTGAGCTCCTGGACATGGAGCTGTGTGGATGCAGAAACACACACAGAATGTGAAGCTCACACCTGCAGAGGATCAGCTGGTCTGACAGCTGCACTGGAGTTTACAAAAGTTTTCATTTTGTTATGCTACAATTACTAAACCTAGATGCATTTTAGTGTGATTATATACAGTATATATGACAGGTCAAAGAAAGTGGTGTAAATATACTGTAATTATATGTGTGGTGTTACTATGCTAGCTTACTCAACTTCAATAAAGTAGTTTTCATTAGCAGCGTTATACTTAAAACAAATTACGAAATCCATCAAGTGCTTTTTAACAGTCTTCCTTTTCAAAAGAAAATTTGCTGAGAAAAATACTCATTATTTCATGATAAACTGGAACAAATGATGCTTCTGTGGAGCTTTGACCATGTGTTTGGATGCATAGTCGGAGGAAAGAGTGGTGGGTTCAACCTTTCTTTATGTTCAGATTTACTAAATCTGTCTTTTTCTGGTGCAGAATTAATATGCATGTCTCTTATCAATAACATAAAAGTCTGATAAAATCCTACATGATGCTTCAGACTGAAGATGGTCTCTTTGAAAACAATCAGATACATATTCAAATTAGTACCATATAAGGAAGCGGCACAAATCAGATTATTATTTTTTTCTTTTGGGTGAAAAGATCAAAATTGGGCGGATTCAGACTTCTGTGAAACGCTGAACATACTTTGGATTTGCTTGCTGTGAGAATGTAGCCTCACAGCAAGTACTCAGTTGTTGTGCATCCCAAAATGGGGAAAATTTTATAACTTTTGCAAGGCATTGTAATGATGGCGTTCCTTCTGTCTGTGGTTTGATCCTGACCTCCAGCCGGCTTCAGGAGAAGTTTCCGTCTCAGCAGGAGAGACAGGAAGACCAACAAGTCCATGTACGAGTCCAAGAAGAGCCAAATGTATGACATGGCCGACGTCCCCACCTACGAGGAGGTCACCCCCTACTGCAGGCAGAGTGGAGCTAAACACAGGCTGGTGGTCCTAGTGGGTGAGTAAAGAGCCTGATGGTAATCAGTGAAATCACTGCTCACCTCACACTCTGCTGCTGTCAGACTTGGCTCTGTAGAAACTGTTTTAATGAAACTCCTCAAACACTTCTAGATGTGTGACCTCTGGGAGTCCAGAAGCTCCAGATGGATGGGCCTCAGTCTTCCATGATCCAGGAGAAACATGCGGTCCTTCATTTAGCTCTCAGAGGGACAGACGGTGCAGAACTCGCATCAATCAGTCCCATTAAACGCTCTCACCTCCTGCACCTCTCTCTGTGTCTTTTAAACCTGTCCAGATGATGGAACTGGTAGCACCTGCCTGGAGCAGCAGCAGCTGCTGCTGGGCTCTCCAAAGAGCTTCACTATGATGTGCCGAATTTAGTGGTTCCTCCTTCTGGGTTTGTGGTTGGAAGACGAGTGTTGGCAGTAAATGTTGGAACAATGAGCTGAACCAGGTGCAGCAGTGAAGCTTCAAGTCTCTGTCTAGACCAATTGGAGCATCAGGGAGCTGTCGACTTCTCCTCGTTTTCCAATTTTAGGTTTCTGATGAGAACAAAAATGAGAAGAACGTCTCAGACAGAAACGGAGAAACAGCATTCCTCAAGTTTTCACTGGGAATCTCTTCATTGTTTCCATTAATCAAAGGAAAACTCACACCTCTGTTCCAGCAGCTTCAGTTGGATATTTCAAGAGTTTTTTTTTATTTTTTTTTTTAGAAACATCTAATCTAGAAGGTGGAGAAAGTTTCTCTCCTTTATTTCTCTGCTCCAAGCTGTCGCCTGATTGGCCGGGCCTTGGTACTCAGAGTATGGGCTTCATCGGGTCGAGCTGCTAATCAAACAGCTGAACCCGTCCCACCTGTTCAGCTCTGTGGACATTTGGACACTCAGTGAAGTGCAGGAAGAAAGACTCTGGTTTCTCAGCTGACTCTCAGCTCTATGGATTAAAGACTAAAGGTTGACAGACAGTTGAATAGTTTTATTTATCTGAGTTTACGGACTTTTAGAAGTTTACTAAATGGTAGTAATCAGTCTCCTGATCAGCTTGTTGCATCTGTGGAGAGAAAGAAAGTGTTTGATGAGGAGTACCTCCTGTTTTCTTCCTATCGGACAGGGAAAAGCAAAGCTTCAGGGAACGTTCAGCGTGTTTCTGCAGAGAAGTGAGGTTTTTTTTTTTTAGACCTGCAGATGGGACACAGTCCAGAACCTTCTCCTGTCTTTAGCCTGGCAGCTTTCTCTCTAAAAGTGTTTTCCTAATGCCTGAAGGCGTTTATTCATTAAGGTCGAGGCAGCGTCCGAAGCAGCCCCTAATGACAGAGCTGCAGCCTGCCTCTCTGACTGGAGCTGAAGAAATGAAGCCTGGGATCATTTCTAAGATGAATCCAGATGCTCATCTGGGCTTCTGCAGCTTTCAGGACAGACAGCTAATAAAAATCAGTTTTACATAATGTCAGCAGAGTTTAAAGAAATCTGATTGTTAAAGTTCAGAGTGGATGTTAGCAAACAGTTCCACAAACAGAACCTTTGGAGCGCTTCATTAGAGCTTCTATTGATGAAAACCTGCAGCCCTCTAAGTGGAGACATACTGGGAACGCTGCTGGGATGTTGTCTGGTGCTGATGAGAGCAGCTGGGAGGCCGGGTCGTCGGGTCGGGCCTCGGTCTGTTTGGCCTGGAAGTCGTTCAACTCTCCACAGTTTCTCTAATGAGAGCAGTAATGCAGTCTGACACTTTTAGTGGTGAAGCAAACTGTGAGCTGAGAGAGAAACCCAGGAGCTCAGCTCAGAGAAAACAGCAGCACTTCTGCTTTATTGCTGGCTTTGGCTTCAGACTGGAGCTGCTGGTTCTGTTGGACCTCCTCTGTGTTGGTCCCCCCTGATCCAGAGGCTCCATGTTTCCCCCTCAGCCTGTGTGCAGGTCTGGTTCCTGCTGGATTGACTGTCTGCAGCACTGAGATAAGGATCACTACAGAGCCTCTATTACCGCGCTCTGCCACCTTCACGGCTACAACAGCAGAACCCGGTTCAAACTGCAGCGCTGCATTCCTCCCACATTCCTCAACCCAAGTCCAAACAAACTCCACTTCCTGATCTGAATAAGTCGGCCGACCACTCAGCTCCTCTGTGAAACTGGTTGATTTCTCTGTGGAGGAAGGAATGTTGGAGACTTTCACTGGAACTGAGGTCAAATTCTGTTCAAGTATTAAAGCACGTTTGGTCATAATCTGCAGCCGTCCAACAAGCAGGACGAGTTCAGGAACAAACGGCTCCGGTTCTGTAGGGTTCTGTAGGATCAGTGTGAGGCTGCGGCAGTAACAACAGAACCCGGCTGTGAACCCGTCACTCATTTGACTCGTAGTCACTTTGTGCTTTTCCTCCTGTGACTCATCAAAATGTTTGCTGCTGTATTTCCTTGTTCCAGCTGAGAACTAAAAGAGCCTGAAGAATCTTCAAGGAAGCGGACGTTTTTTCTGCTGGTTTTGCTGAACATTTATGGGATGTTTCTGTTGTTTTCCTTCCAGGACCTTCAGGGGTCGGCATGAATGAACTCAAGAGGAAACTGTTGATCTCTGACCCTCAGCACTTCGGTGTGACCATCCCACGTAAGTTCCCTGCAGTCGTCTGCTGCTTTTATACCACGACTCATCATGGACACATAAAAATGCTTTACACTTAAAAACATCATACAGTCACCAATTGTGAAACAAGCAAAAAACTTTTACCTTTTGTCAAATGCCATCATCGCAATCATCTGATCTAGTAATCAAAGATAACTCCAAACAGTTGGACTTTTAGCCTTGATTTATAGGAACTCAGTGTTTCAGCTGTTTTGCAGTTTTTCGGAAGTTTGTTCCAGATTAGAGGAGCATTGAAGCTGAATGCTGCTTCTCCATGATTCCAGTTTTGGATCCAATCATTTGAACACGTTAATATTAACAGCAAACACAACATGAACACTAGTTTTAATTAACTTGTCTCTGCCCACAGAGACAAGTTAATTATCAGTCGGCTTTGGGAGAATGGAGTCCAAGATTGCCGTGACTGAAGGCTGCCTTGCAGTGAGGCTCTTAGACTCTATAACATGGATAGTTTGACCCCTTGACCCTGACTAGATCCAGCAGGCTGCCCTCTCATGTTCCCTCCATGCTCCGCTTCCACTGCTGCACCGTTATTCAGTGAGGCGTTCAGGTGCTCGGCCAAAAGAGCGGGTCGCCTTCCAGCTGCTAACACCAACAGGCCTTGTAGCCACATTACAGGAGACACATTTACTGACAGTGTTGTATAAAGTACTGAAATCTCAGAGTCAAGTAAAAGTACAAGTACCTCTCCAAAATACGACTTTGGTAAAAGTCCAAGTCACTGACTGAAATGTTACTTGAGTAAAAGTCTTAAAGTATCTGAAACTTCTTGTACTTAAGTATGGAAAGTACTGTAAAAATGGATGTACTCAAGTAATGTAATGAAAAGTACAAGTAAAAAGTAAAACAAGGCAAGTTTGAATGACATTTCTTATATTTTGGTAAACTTGTCAAATAAACTTAAAATAATGTACCCAACCAAGTGCAGGCAAAATGAAACCTGCTAATAAATTGTTCCAGTTTTAAAGAGTAGCACATGTTAATGGTTTGTGGTTTTGAACTTGCATGCCTTTCCTATATTCGTTAAATTTAGTCTAAATTGCTATCGCTATGGCTTCTGTCCCCCATTGAACTAGGGTGACCAGACGTCCTCTTTTTCCCGGACATGTCCTACTTTTCAGACCTAAAAAGATGTCCGGGGGGAATTTAAAAATTGTCCGGGATTTTGGTCAACTGCCTCAAACACATCACATAGCTTACAGTGCATTATAGGGCACGGCGCTGCATGTCACGTAATCCCTGAGCCGCGTCAGTGCGGGCAGCACTCTTCTCTGTTCGACCCTCCCACCCACCCGCTGCAAGGTGTTCTGATGTCTGATTTCCCCAACACTGGGAGAAGCTAAGCAGGTGTATCCTATTGGAGGTGATGAACAAGCCCAGGCAAGCAGGCTACGGACTTTGTTCGGTAGCCTACTTGCTAATCAGTAGGTGGGATCAAAACACTTTGTTTCTCTCTCTCGCTTTTTTGTAACCAGTAACTAAACCACACATTGAAAATGTATCGGAGTAAAAGTACGCAATTAAGTTCGGAAATATAGTGAAGTAAAAGTGAAAGTCATCAAAAATTTTCATACTCCAGGAAAGTATGAAGTACTCCAAAATATACTTAAGTAAAGTAGTGAAGTATTTGTACTTTGTTACTATACAACACTGTTTACTGAGACGGTGTAAAGCCGAGCTGAATGTCTGCTGCAGGTTGGAGCTTTTACAGCCTCATAGATACAAGGCCTGGCACTTCCTGTATGCTGCTCCTCAGGCCTCCAGCTCTGTAATGATGTGGCTCAGGTTCAAACACTTTGTGTAGCAGCAGGGAGTCACACAGTCTGAGGTCATCACTCTCTCTCTGTTTCTCTCTCTCTCCCAGATACCAGTCGACCCAAGAAGAACCAGGAGTGTGACGGGGTGGAGTACCACTTCATCTCCAAACATCTCTTTGAGGCGGACATCCACAACAACAAGTATGCAGAGAGAGAAAACCACAGATCATAGTGGAGAAGCAAAGCCTCTGCTGAACCTCCAACTGTTTCATGTTGATCAGACTTGAAGTTCTAGATGCTGCAGAAACTCATCACATCCTGAAGTTTAAATAGAAATGCATCCTTCCTCTGCTGCTCTGTGTTAGAGAGTTTGACTGTGAACTGAAAAATATACAAACAAAATTAAAGCAGAACACAATGAACATGATACTGTAAGGATAGAAACAATATCAACAAGACATTTTAGAATCAGGTCTCAGTTTGTCTCATACTGATGGAATGTGTTATTGTAAATTATTGATCACTGGTTGTGATTATTTTCTGCTGTTGACACGACATGTTTATGTTTCTGCAGAAACTTGTGTTAAAAATCTAACATCAAACTCAGAGCCTCCTCCAAACTCCATCAGTCCAGCTCTTGTGTTTCCTCTCCTGTCCTCTAGGGGCAGAGTGCTGTAGTTTGCTGTCAGCTGAGAGTCTCTGTAACTCAGAGTGAGCTGCTGATGACGGTGCTGGGCCCTGTGCTGGTAACTGATCTCCAGATAGCCGGCCCCAGGTCTCTGTCTGGGCTTCCTCCTCTGCTCGGGGCCCTCTGTCTCTGAAACTGGCCCCGGTTCGGTCGCTTTGCTTCCATATTTGTGGCCAACTAATTAAAGTGCTATTTGTAAAGCTCAGGAGGATGATTGAGAATAATAATAATAATAAGAAGAAGTGCTGCAAACACACACAGTTCCATCCAGAGTTGGACATGGAGGAAGTTCTGTGGTCCTGAGTGAACACAGACAATCCCAGCATGCAGAGAGCAGGAGTGGAGGGTGGTGGCGCTGTTGGAGGAGGTGTTATATTTAGGGCATGCTGCGGTGGAGGTGGAGGCATGCAATGTTTTTCACTGAGTCGGAGGGATGAGTGGCAGAGCTGTGATGTGGGCTGGAAGAGTGGAAATGTCCACTGTGAAATTACAGGCAGCTCAGTGAAGGAGAGGAGATGAACTTGTTTATGTTGTGGCTCATTGCAGCAGCAGAAACGATACGCTCAGCTCCCAAATAAGAGGCCACAACAACTGTGTGCTCAGCTTGAAGAGCTTTCCCAGAGGAAATCCTCAAACCTCATTTAAAGGGAAAGTATTATGTAAATTTGACTCTTTTGAGACTTGCATCATGCTATAATGTCATTCCCTCATCAAAAACATACCTGAAGTTTTGCCTTGATTCTTTCACACATTTGAGAAATCCTTTAATCTCCTTGGGAACCATTCACCTGTGCAAAAGACCTGGGTGGACCTAGCTCCGCCTTCAAAGCTCCTCCTCAGAGCTGCAGTTTCCAAGATTCCTCTTCAGAGCAAGCCCTGTACCCCACTCAGCTCCTTGAGACTAACCAGCAGCAATTAGCAAACACCTGGAGGAACTGTGCATCTACTAAGCTCATTATACAAGCTACGTCTCAGTGAATCTCTGGTTAAAACATCATCTGTCCTTAATAGAGGACAGATGATGTGATGACTTCCTGAAGGCCGCCGCCTTCAGGAAGAGAAGAGAAGGAGCTTCTTAAAGAGACAGAGACCTACTTTCAAGTCTTTTAATTACAAAGTCTAATTTCTTTTGAGTCAAATTTGACAGAGAGAGCCTTTATATAACAGCTGAAGGTAACATAGTTACACGACTGTGTTGTAAAATGGGACTATGTGCCTGGAGAATTCTTAATACTGCCCCATTAAAATCAAAGTACAACTCTCTAATGTGGAGAATTAACAGCAGGCCTTGGTTTTTGATGAAATCAGTCCCAAAGCATCATAATGACTCCAAATTTTTTCCACCTTTTTTTGCTGCTCTAGGTTCACTCTTCTTGTTTACAGCTGAAATCCTGAATCCTCTTATGGCAGGAAGAAGGTGTTCTGGTGGAAAACATGTTTTCTTGAACCAGTTCAGCTGCTTGAGGAGCTGAAACCCCGGATGGTGAAAGAAGGGACGGTTTAGCCGTACAGGGGCCTTAAAGGTCGTCCTGGAGCAAACTGGTGTTGCTGAGCTCCTTTTATTCTCACCACCGGGCCTCTAAACCAGCAGTGTGTTTGGATGAGTGAAATGCAGTGTGGTAAAGCAGACAGCAACTAAGATGGAGGCTGCTCTTCCCTTTTTCCTTTACAAGAAATGGTGACAAACCACAGAATAGCTTCCTTTCGACATCTAATATCTTCAAACAAGAACAGTTTTTGTTTGACCCAGTGCTCTTCATTGCTAGTTGTCTTACAACGACAACTGGACTTTCTCCATCTCCACCCGAGAATTTCACCTGCTTTCCATATGTGGTCCAGCTTTTCAGCTGCCGTGTTGTCCTGTCCCGCCTCAGGTTTGTGGAGTACGGAGAGTACAAAGGGAATTACTATGGAACAAGTCTGGACACTCTACGCGGCGTCCTCGCCAAGAAGAAAGTGTGCCTATTGGACGTTCAGCCTCATGTGAGTGACATAAACCCTTGTACTGCATCTGGAGCAGGGCTGGAAAACTTAGCACGACATGAGCCTTTCATATCGGTCGGTATAGATAATTATTGATTAGGTTTTGTTTGTTTGTTTGTTTTAAATATCTGAAATACTGCCAAACTGGTGGTCTGACCTTTCCTGTTTTAAACACAGTTTTCACTCTACACTTTTTTCAAAGCTGCTTTGAGTTAAGAGGGCAGAACCTGAAACCACTGCTGGGTAGGTTACTCAGCAGGTTGAGAGAATGAGTTAGTTGATGCTGCCAACCTTGTTTAGCCGTGAGAGGTTCAGCAACTAAAATCTTTCCTCTGCCTCATGCCTCACAATGCTGTGCAGTTCTGGACCGGAGTTCAGTAAAATTCTATCAAACCTGTTATCTATTGATATTGACCACGTGTCTGTTGCGAAATAAATAGTTATTGATTTATTGTCCAGCCCTAATCCCCCTGTGACATAATCAGATCTTCTCCTTCAGCCGTTTTCCTGCGTTTCTGCTTGTTCATAGGCAATAAAGCTTCTGCGGACGGCTGAGTTCAAACCCTTCATTGTGTTTGTGAAACCTCCAGCAATGGAAAGACTGAGTGAAACGAGAAAGAACGCCAAAATCATCTCAAGCAAAGATGACAAAGGATCCGCCAGGCCCTTCACGGTAGGAGACCCAGAGTAATCTGTCAGAGTCCTTTGGCTTTATGTATTAGAATACCAAAACGTCATCATGACTTTTGTCTTAAAACTTTAAAATGATTGTTTTAGAGAATATGAACGTTATTTTTATATAACTAAATCCAACAACCGGTGTGAGAAACTGTAACAAACAGCAACGGAAGGCGGCGTCTCCAGAAACTGAGCTGTTCAGGAGTTAGAAGTTCTCACCAGCCTGTTTGTGTTCATGTTTTCTGCTGCCACTCAGTTTGAATCCTGCAGGATTGTTTGTGTCTCTGAGTTTCTCAGCATGAACTTGTATCTTTGTGTGTTTGGAATTGTCTGTTTGACAAAGTGGTTCTCCATAAAACCACATCTGTACTCCAGTCTAAAGCTGGATGTTCCCAGTAAAACCAGAAGGCTAAATGAGTGCAGCCATGTTCCAGCTCTGCTGCTGCACTGAGGGGGTCGGGGTCATAGGGGTCAACCAGAAGCCACATGGCTTCAGTCGGTTTGGTGAGCTGTGCAGTCAGTTCACAAGCTCCCATCACACAATGCAGACTGACACAAATGTTCCCTTTCCTTTCTGTAAATTAGAGCTGTGTGTTTTGCTTTTTGCCTGTTTGGAGGAGATTTCTGAGGACGTCTTGTTTTCTGAGTGGAGCGGATATTCCTGTGTGTTGAATGGAAGAAAAAAAAAGAAAATTCCTTGAAGTTTCAGAGCATTTTCTGTGGCAGGGTTCATGTGTGAGAATTATGTCTCAGGGAGGATAGAACAATCTATCAATCTACAAACAAGCTGTGTTTTATGTTTTATTCTCTTTAGTATTAAAGCTGCAGTATGGAACCTTTATTTAGATGTTGGTTCTTTTACATATTTGAAACGGTCACATTGTAACTGTAATATATGAGACAGATAATCTGTGAAAAAATAAAGCCTTCTCCCAGTTCTATCTAGAAATAACCAGTCAGAGCCAGGAGGGTTTTAGCGCTGTTGATCACCCTCGTGTGCATGCTGCTCACCCTCCCTCCATCTCTCTTCCTTCCTCTCTGGCACGCTACAGTGACTTCCCAACAGCAGAGCCTGTAGTTTAATACTAAAGCTAGTTAGCATAGCCATCAATGACGGCAGATAAACAGTTTTCCTGTAATGGTAAGTTGTTTCTCCGCCATTAGCACATTTAGCAGCACATACACAAATTTGATTGACATCGCAAACACCCTCCTTCCAGCTCTGACCTAGCTCCGCCTTCAAAGACAAAGCTCCTCCTCAGAGCTGCAGTTTTTGATCAGGAGCGATGCATTTCTTCAGATGGCAATAGTAGTTCAGAGAGGAGGCGGAGAAGATTGTCTGTCTTGTAACAAACTGTCACAAGATGGTGACAGTTTTAACAAAAATGCTAAAAACATTTCTATTTTATAAAAGTTACATTGTGTGGTTTTAAGCAAATGGTTGACGCTTTTGACATTGTCTTCACGGAGCTGATTTTCCTCCCCGGTTTCTTTCTTCCTCTGTGTTCCTCTGTGACTCTGCAGGAGGAGGACTTCCAGGAGATGTTGAACACCGCTGAGGTGATGGAGAGTCAGTACGGCCATCTGTTTGAGAAGGTCATAGTGAACGACGACCTCACCACGGCCTTCAGCGAGCTGCAGTCGGCACTAAAGCGAGTGGAGACGGAGACTCACTTTGTTCCTGTCAGCTGGACTCACTCCTGAGACCCACACGGTCCGGGAAAGGACAAAAAGGGAAAGGTTACGACAAACGATATGCTTTTTTTTTTTTTTAAGTCTCTTTTATACCAACTGATTCTGACACTACTGTGAAGAAGATAAGATGGCACAGATTGGTGTGAGGTGGACCTGCCTTACGTTTTGGGAGGAGCTGGATTCAGGAAGTGCATCCGGATCGCAGAACACCTACCTGGAACGGCAGCAATCTCGGATCTTTGGAGAACCAGCGGTTCTGCCAGCAGAACAACTGAGACTCCATCTTTAGTGTGTTTTTTTTTTTTTTAATGAAACCAGTGGAAAACCAAAGGGATGGATGTTTTTCTGCTTGGTGGACAGATTTGACAGAAGTAAAAAAAAAAAAAAAAAAAACTGATGGAAAACAGAACATAAAAACATGTTTTCTGTCTTCTTTCTGTGCTTCAGTGACAAGTGAAAACACTGCCAGGTACTCTCAAGGAAGGGCAATAACTGTCATGTTATTTAAAAAAAATTAATATATTTTCTATATACTTCCAGTACTTTTTTTTGAAATACTTTTGATGAAATTGTTTTTGACACTAAGGGAAACTTTATCCCAGCTGTAGCTCCTTGAAATCTTTTCTTTCATTGAAGTGTTTGGATCTCGTTTCCTCCTGCTATGCTTCTCCAGAGGTATTTTGTTCCTCTCCATTCTGGATCTGTTTGAAACAGCAGCTTTCTTAGAGCGTGTCCAGCAGACCAGCTTTGCCATTTATAGACCTGGTCACATTTGTCTTTAACAAGAAAGCTTCACTGTAGTGTTTCAGTAGGGTGGAGTTTTTATTTAATTCACATAAACGTGGTTTCAGTGAGGCTGCCAACAGCGGCTCCACCGGACCTTCAGGATGTAGCTGCTCCTGATTTTATGAGAATCACAGGTTTAGTACTTGTCACTTGTTCTTACCAGCTCATACTTATTAATTACCATTTTCTTGAATGTGTATCAATGCGATTCTCTCATTTCTTCTTAACTGGTTTCTCAATTTTCAGTTTTCTCCTTGGCTGCTGCGGCTCAGATGAGGTCACATCCACACAGAACAGTGGCTTACAATACCAGTGATGTATTTATATAAAATTTAGAAATGATTGATTGTAGAGTTTATTCCTCATAAATATTGAACCATATAAAAACAATGTCCCTTGAATTCATAATTATAGGAAAAATGGTGGTTTGTGATGCCAATACTTCACTTTTTATGGGTTTATTATTAGCCGTGTCTGTTTTCAAAGATCAGTGGCGGGAACCTCTGCCACTGTTTTATGAGAAGCTGAGTTTCAGAACCACTTATTAGCGACGGGAGATATGGCTGGACAACTTGGTTCTGTTAGGACTTCATAAACACAGATACTCTGAAAATACAGCATAGGCTACCCACTATCAAATAGACTACCTTAGCATACCAGTAACATTAAGCAGCAAACAGTTTTGCATTTTTTCATATTTTGACATGTACTAATATTTATGCTCTTTGGGAACCAGCAGTTGAAATAAATATTATGCTAGCACAAGTAACACTCTTAACCAGTTTTTGGTCAAATTTCTCGGTTTACGAACATCTTAACTGAAGTATATGTTTACTGTGATGAATCACAATTCTTGTCATGACAATTATATCTCCCAATAATGATAGAGTAATAATTACCAAACTATACAACACTTGTAGCCTTCAGCCAACCAATTAGCTCTGCTACTGCTAGCAATATAGGCTAGCTTGGTTCTCCTGAGGAATCTTAGTTGTTCCTGCTTGTGAACAAGAACAGTTTATTTCTAAACTCTGTTCTGCCTAAAGAGGAGCTTATGGGCTCAGTCTTTACTCTGAGCTAATTAGCTATGTTGATTTTTCTGGTTGTTTAGCTAACATATTAGCCTTAAACTGGACTTCAGAAACCGGGAACGAAGAAGAGAAACGTACCTAAAATGCAAACAAAAAAAAGTTACTTTAGGCTTTTTTTTTTTTGTGGCTTTTCAGTGTCAACTTTGTTGTTAAAGCAGTTACATCATTAATTACTTACTGGCTTCAGACAGAGGAAAATCTTTCTGTCAATCTGAAGGTAGAGATTCCTGTCTGCAGGAATTATCACCATTTCTTCTCGTCTTTTGTCACATTTAGTCGGTGCTTCCAGAGTTTTTTACTACATGTTGTCTTTACCTTTTTGACGCCTGTTTTATGATCAGAATCCGATTTGTACAGTCTCTAGAGAATCAAGGGGTTTAAGTCCTTTCTGTAAATGATGTTAATCAGGAAAGTTGTATGAAATGATACTACATTTCTTATTAAAGTGAATTTAATTTAACTCTCCTAAAGTTGTGTTCATTTTTGCATTTAACAAAGCTCTTGGTGATTTGGGAGGAGGATCATTTAAAAGGATTCCTGTCGTTTAGAGATTTGTCCCACTGAGTGTCACTGGAATCTATTTCAGAGAAAAAAAATATTCCAGTTCATGTATTTCATCTTGTAAATGAGAGCACTAGAGAGCAGTAAGTCATTCAACAAATACTTTCCATACTTGCATACTATCCCAGCTGAATATGAAGAACTTTGTCTACATTCCAACCTCAGTTAATTTATGAATCCCGTTGGTTTATTGCATTGTAATGCAGCTCACTGGATCTCCTGTCTCACCTCAAACATAAAGCAGACTCATGCATTAAGAGCCAGACCAGAAGCTGACAATGTTTTATGTATCACACAAGTATAAAATGGTCAAAAATAGTAAAACTCCAGTTTTATGTGAACCCCTGCAATGCAGATACAAGTACCTGTAAAAATTAATTTGCTCCCTTTTTGTGACACCTAAAGATGTCAGAACAATAAATTTGTGTATCAGACAAAGATACCCTGAGTGAACACAACCTGCTATTCTGAGATAATATATACATATATAAAGGGGAAAAGGCTTTCCAACAAAACCTAGCCATGTGTCAAAAAGCCTCTATATATATAACTGTGTCTCTTGTCGCAGCAACAGCTGCAGTCAAGCGTTGGCGATTACTGGAATTTGATGTTTTGCATCACATGGGTTGAATCTTGGCCCACTCTTCTTTGTAAAAATGTTTTCAATTCAGACACATCAGAGGGTCTTTCTGCAGAAAAAGTCAGTTTATGATCATTTTCAGAATCTGAATGCGATTAAATCCAGATTTTACATAGAACATCCCCCAAAATGTATTTTTTTTTTAATTTCCTGTTTGTTATAATAAAAGTTCATTCACAATTTAACAACACTGTTGTCATTGTTACAGTGGTACAGAGGGCTTGTAGACAGATATCAACACAGCTGGATTCACATTTACAGCGTGTTAAGCTCTGTGTTGTCAGAAGGAAGACATTCAATAAATTTCACAAATGTTCTAATTAAGTTCTCTCTGACCTTCACTAGACCTAAACTAGTGCTAACATGTTATGTTGTATATTTAAAGCGCACATCTAAATGTTATAGTTCTGCTTTTATCCTCTTATTTGTTGTTGCCTCCATTGTCCAACTCAGGCCAGTTAAAGTCATGTGTTAAATGACCAAGTATTTCATCTGCTCCGACGTTTCTGTGTTTTTTGACTCCGTTTCACTTTAAGGAATCTGAGCTGTGTTTTGATTCCACTCAGATTGCTGTAAAAATGGTTTCTGGACTCTTCAGACGTGTATTTTTTCTTCCAGTGAGTTTCTGATGGACTGTTATCATTGGTACTGATGGACCCTCTGGTTCTGCTTGTCAGTTATTGAAATGCTGTCAGCTTGTTCCATGAGGAGTGTGTTGCATCGGCCCAGATGTTGCTCTTTATTTACTTCCAGTTGAAGATGACAGAAACATGTGTTCACAGATCAGGTTGGTTAATGAACAGACAGGATCAGCCACATATACCAAGGTACTTAACATGAGCGATGATGCTTTAAAACTATGTGTGTGTGTACTTTACATGTAATGTATTAAATGGCACTGCACAATATAAGCACAGGAATGGGAAGCTTTCATAAATCTTCATTTAATGCAGAGAAAGGAGGCCGTCTGGCCTTAACTGAGTTAAGATAACAAATCCCTGTTTTCCCTTTCTTCATGTTTCTCTGACGTCCTTTGAAAAGTGAGCTGCCATGTGTGTAAAGAGCAGCCAATGACTTCCCCAGCTTGGTCATGAGCAGCCACCAAATCAAAAATCTGCTCCCCTCCTGACGACCAGAACGCTTTAACAGAACTTGTTGGAAGTCTGAAGATTTATAAGAAGTAAAGCTCTGCTTGTATCTCAGATCCAGGAGATTCATGGTGCTGTGTAGAAAGGTCTGATGAGGCTCTTTCTTTCTGTGTGATGAATTCATATTCATCTGCATAAACCTATGAGAAGCCATTGTTTAGCAGAAGATGGAAACAGAGCCAAACAGCCAAAAGCCCGGCCCAGTCTGAGAGAGCTGCCATAGTGGGTCTTTCAGCGTTCCCCTGATGCATTTTAGAAACCATTAAACTGAAATGCCTCCGTCTCCCGTCTCCATGTACGCTGCAATCATTTTTATTTACGGACCGTGTCCCAACCAGGGCCCAGTCTGAGGAGCTCTGTCTGGATAATGTGTCTAATTGTTCAGCGTTAGCATCAGAAGGACTCCTGCTGAGAACTCTGGACTTTTTCTTTCTGAGGTTCCTGCTGCTCTTTCTCTCTTGTTTCTCTATCCTGCCTTTTGCCCGGCCTTTCATGTGGCGACTCAGTCCATTACCTTTACTTTACCACATAAACCAGCCTGGGACGCTCCGTTTTCCTCATTTTGTGGTAAATGGACATGGAGATGATGTTCCTGACAAATGGAGCATCAGGTCTGGAGTTTCCACCACCTCTGTGTTCTCCAGATGATCAGCCTCAGCACCACCTCAAGTCTGCAGCTGACAGTCATCTGAAACTGAACTGAAGAGAAACTGAGGAAAGTCAGCGATGACGGGTATCTTAGCTTTCAATTAGCATCTTTGAAAATGATGAGTTGAATAGTTGAAGGTGTTTAACAGATGTATATTATTCCACCTGAAGTTCAAAGATCCATCAGGGACACAAATTCCTCGACTTCTTAACTTTACCTTGATATTGTTTGTCCAAGTCAAATTAAAGTAACTAGTTCACCTGGAGTAACTTTGTCTGACTTTTCAACCGACCCAGTCTCTCTATTTACGACTCCATAGAGTAACTTGCCATCATGATGCGTTCAATGTTCTCAGATGCATTTCAGAAACTATTAAACAGTAATATTCATCTCCAGTCTTTGCTGGTTCAAACGTCAGTGTTAAACATGTTGTGTTCATGGATGTTAGGAGGAAACCCAAAAGATCAATAGAAGATAAAACTTTTCACTAGTGGGACCTTTAGCTTCAGATAAAGACCTTCTAACAACCATAAAGACTTTATGTTGTTATTGCAGAACATGTTGATGTCAGGAACTGTTTCCCCTCAATGTGTCAACAGGCCTGAAGAGGTTTATGACAATCAGACGAATCTCTAAGGCCTTAAATCCAAAGTTTGACCCCTGAACCTACAAGTTCCCTTCAACATTTCAATCAGTTTGGTTGATGGAAGATGGTAGGTATGGGAAAGAGTTCAGGGTAGCTGCATATATTTTGACTGTTTGCTGGTGTGTGATTCTAATCAGCAACTTGTCCTGGTTTAATGGGCCGCCAGCCCAAAGAGAGGCATGATGGGAATTCACCTGATAATGAAAACAAAATCAATCTTGACAGAAAGATTCAGACCATGACCAAATGAAAGAGGGCTGTGAGACTTTCTTCCTTGTTAAGAAAACCAACAAGCAGCAGAGTGATTGTGTAATGAGGCCTGTCCCTTTATGAGCTGATGTCATTTCCAGTAAAGAACCACTGGTCCACAGAGGATGCCAGTATATTATGTGTTGAGCAGGCAGCAGACGCTGCTACCAGGTTCTGCTGAGGCCCAGCCAGTGAACAGAGAACGGATCTGTAAAAAAGTCGGTTCCATCCAACATCATAAACTGACCAATCAGTCTGTCTGGTGAGAGAAACCATGTGGCCGGGTCTGAAGACAAACAAACCATAAAGCACAACACCAGTGCCAGAGACGTTTATCCTCCAGTGAGAGAACTTGTGGACCTTTGAGGTGCTGATGAGGAAGTCCAGCATGAGGTCAACATGAAATGAGTGAAGAAAGAACCTTCTAATGTGTAAAAGAGTCAGAGAGAAATGTTTGGGGACTCATTAAGCAAAGGCAGCAGAACCAAAGGGAATCCTCCAAGCCGACGGTCAGAACCTCCATGTCAGCCCTCAGTAAGTGTTGATGGTAGGGAGTGGTTCTGCAGTGGATGGGGAGCTTTTCAGCTTTTGGCCATAATGAGTGGTGGTCCACAGGGACTGGTTTACAACCAGTTATATGATGAGGAAGTGAAGCTGTGCCTTCCAGAAACTGGAGCTTTCTGAGGAGGAGAAATGCTGTCAGGCTAAAGTCTAGCTGCTTGATGCTCTGACCGCTCTGCTGAGGGTTCTCATTCCTCTGAAGATCCTGCTTCAAGGCTGAAACTAAGCCCTCTTTAGTCAATGCTGAGGGACACAGGCTGCAGACAGGCTGATCAGTCCTTAGAGCTCTGGGAGTCAGCTAAAGGGTTGGTGTCTGAAAAACTCAGTCTGGATGTCTTGGTCTGTTCAACAGTTGTACAGAAATATCTTCTCACTTTCCAACTTCTTAAACAGCAGAGAGGTCAGAGAAATACTCCCTAAGAGCTGCTTTTCTTTGTTGGAGCTCTGGACACATTCCTGTTTGGGCCTAATGGGTTACTGACAGCCATTATCTGAGGATCGGGTTTTGCCTTCTTGCCTTAGATTACTGCTTTAAGATAGGAAAGAAATGCCTCAAGATGCTGAGCTCTACAAGGCTTTTAATGAGATCAAGCATAATGTGTTTCATGTTACTTTTAGTTTTCTCTAATTATAGAAACTTTTTTTATCTCTCCCTTGGAATTTCAGCTTTTAGGACTTAAAGGACACAAATGCCTCACAAATCCAACCTGCTTCAGTAAATGTTTGAATAATTACATTGGAGCACATTGGCTATTATACAGTTGAATGCAGTTTACCATTTGCCAGTACATTTAGTTTTCTTGTAAAACACCCTTCCTGTGCAGCAGGTCAGTCGGCTCCAAGCAAATCTAATGAACACGAGGTTTTAGATCGAATGGTCAGACAGAAATTCCTCCTTCTGTAAAACCAACATGGGTCAGCAGAGGACCATCAATGTTTCTCATTCATGAATCTCTGTTCTTGCCGCCTGCTGAGGCTGATATTACTGCATACCTGCAGCCTGCTGTGGCTGCATGTTAGTGCACAGTGTGGGGTTAACTGAGGCTCTTAAAGAAAACGATAACTGGGGGTCAAACATGTGAGTTCTGCTGTGGAGAGAATGAAATACAGCTCAGCCGACATGTAGATGGTGATAAGAGCTCACTTTTCTTCTGAAACAGGTAAAAGCTGTTTGAACATTATTAAGGATCAAAGTTTAAACCTAATAAGTCAAACATTATTTTGCTAAGACCAGAAAAACAACGACTGTAATCAGAACAACAGAGCTGCACTCTGCTGGGCCCAGAATAAATCAGGTGAATCTGCTCTCAACTGAATGTGTCTGTTTGCAGGAAAGTCTCTTTTCCCTCTTCATGTCTTTCATAGTGATGTCAATATTTCCCAGCAGCAATATTCCTCTCCTTTCCTCACTGATTGGTCTGGCAGCAGCAGCACTGGAGCTGCACCAACATAAAGGTCTCAGGCCGAAGCTCCTAACGATGGGAGAAAAGGGAACCAGCTCTGACTCACCTCAGACTCTGACATGCTGTCCTCTTTGTCCTCCCATCAGCTTCTCTTCCCACCTTTTCCATTTCCCATCTTCCAAGCAACATCCGTCTCCATCTCAGTTTTCTCTTTTCATCCACATGTTCTTCTCACCAGCAGGTCAAGATGAATCAGATACATCCTCATAGCAGCCTTCATGTATTCCCTACAAGGTTTTATGTAAAGTGTTGATCCCATGGTTTTATTGTTGTTCTTCTGTTTTTACATAAATTGACAACCTGCATTAAAACCGGCCAATCAGAGCAGCTAAAAATATTCCCGTTTATGATGATGTGATTTTCTCAAAGATGTTTTGTGCTCACATGTTCACATTAAGCTCTACTTATTCTGAAAAAGGAGTCGAGTTCTGAGCAGAACTAGAACCAGAAAAAACACCAAAATGTTCAAATCCTGTAGAGTTTGACTTTGGGTTTCTCCACAAGTTTTATGGCCATAAATCTCACAATGCTTCTATATTTGACAAAAGTCTGTCCCCTCCAAAGAAAACAGTGGCACCGAGGCCTCAACCCCTTTAAATACAAACGAACCACATTATTCCAAAGCCACAATTACAGGTTTGTGTGCATAACAAGTCCAAGCAGTGATATGGAAATCTTCTCAAGAGGTATCAGGGTTTGTTTACTGAGACTCATTTAGATCAGAGCTGATTGGTTCTCATTATGTCTCAGTTTTAAGTTGCATGCAGTCGTTTTCATTTGGGATAAATCAACATACTACCTTGCTACCTTGACAGCAACAACAGCAGGCAGGTGTGGCAGGGAATCCAGCATCTCACCAACTACAGGACCAACCTCGCAGCTGCGGAAGGCGACGCCACGCTGGCAGAGGAGCTGAACCTCTTCTTTGCCCACTTTGAGGTGAAGCCAACACAGGCAGCCACACTACACCAAGCGACCCACAACACCACACCCCTTGTTGTAGAGGAGCACGAGGTGAGGCGCACACTGCGGGCTGTCAACCCAAGGAAGGCTGCTGGACCTGATGGCGTCCCTGGACGTGTCCTGAAAGACTGCGTCGATCAGCTGGCTGGAGTCTTCACCAGGATCTTCAACCAGTCCCTAGCCCTGTCTACAGTCCCATCCTACCTGAAATCTTCCACCATAGTCCCCATACCCAAGAAACCTCACATCTCCTGCCTCAACGACTACCGGCCAGTGGAACTAACCCCTGTGGTGACGAAGTGTTTTGAAAAACTGGTCTGGGGTCACATCACAGCACTTCTCCCTCCTGGCTTTGACCACCACCAGTTCGCCTACAGAGCCAACAGATCCACAGAGGACGCTGTGATCACGGCCCTCCATGCTGCTCTGTCACATCTGGAGCAGCAGGGGAGCTATGTGCGGATGCTCTTTGTAGACTACAGCTCTGCTTTTAATACCATCCTCCCTCACAGACTGGTGGACAAATTGGGGGACCTGGGCCTCCCTCACTCCACCTGCATGTGGATTCTGAGCTTCCTGACCAACCGACAGCAGAGAGTTAGGGTGGGAAAACATACATCCACTGCCCTCAGCCTTAGTACTGGCTCTCCACAGGGCTGTGTGCTGAGCCCCCTGCTCTATTGTCTGTACACATACGACTGCACCTCTGCCCACCACAGCAACAACATCATCAAGTTTGCTGATGACACCACAGTGGTGGGGCTCATCTCAGGAGGCGACGAGTCCGCCTACAGGGGAGAGGTGGAGCGGCTGTTGCAGTGGTGCAGGGAGAACAATCTGCTCCTCAACAACTCAAAGACAAAAGAACTCATAATAGATAACAGGAGGAATAAAACGGACATTACACCACTAACCATTGTGGGAAAATGTGTGGAGAGGGTAGCTGATTTCCGTTTCCTGGGGGTCCACATTGAGCCTCAGGGCCTCACATGGAACATGAACACCTTGGAGCTGATAAAAAAAGGCCCAGCAAAGACTGTACTTCCTGAGGGTTCTCAGGAGGAACAACATCAAGGAGAAGCTGCTGGTGTCCTTCTACAAGTGCTCCATAGAGAGCATACTGACCTACTGTATCTGCGTCTGGTATAACAGCAGCACTACGGCTCAAAGGAAAGCTCTCCAAAGGGTTGTGAATACAGCCCAAAAAATCATTGGCTGCCCTCTCCTCTCACTGGAGGACCTGCACAGCGACCGCTGTCTAAGAAAAGCACAACACATCACAAAGGACACTTCTCACCCTGGACATTCTCTGTTCACACTGCTGCCTTCAGGCAGAAGATACAGAGCAACCAGAACAAGAACCAACCGTCTCAGAGACAGTTTCTACCCGATAGCAATAACAAAACTAAATGCAATCAAAAACAACCATTAATCATCATAAATGATGTATGTGAGAATGTGGCTGTTCTTTTTTTTTTTTGCCAGTTGTTTGTTGATTCTTGCGTTGTGTGTGAATTGTGAGACAGTTATTTTTTGTTTTTGGGCATGTGCACCGACTGATGGCACCCTTTGAATTTCGTTGTTCTTGTGACATTGACAATAAAGATTTATCTTATCTTATCTTATCTATCTTATAATGAGAGATACAAGAAGTTGGATCATTAAAGGATGTTTAGACACCAACAGTGTTTCCATTAAAAATGTGTGCATTCTTAAACGGTTTACCAAAAAACAAGTTGGTTTTTTTTCCAAGACTGCTGTGTTTCTATTAAGCAAATTATTTTCAAAATGTCAAATTGTGGAATTATGTGACTGATGGAAATGCAGCTACTGTTGTTGCTGCAGATCAATATAAGAAGGTAGAAGACATGTCTTTGTCCTTTCAGCCACAAATACAGGTTTTATTTCATCTCACTGTCTGATGCATCTTTTTAATAATAACTCAGACATTCATCTAGAATCACTAAATGATCTTTCTGCTATTGTTAGATTAAAAGGCGCTGAGCAGCTGAACTCTGCGTACAACATATGAGCCATAATGAAGAACGTTACCGGTCAGATTTAAAGAATCTTTCAGCCCCACTTAACCAAGTTTAAAAGGTTTTACCATTTTCCTGTTTGTCACAAATCACAGAGGATTGTGGGAAAAGACAGGCTGGTTTCAGGGAGTATTTTACAACTTTGGGATGTGGTCACACATATCTAGCAGCTCCTTCTTACAATGACCAGAGTCACCTTCATATTTCCCTGCTTTAACCACATGAGCCCCACTGATCTGGATTTAACACAGAGTCTGGAAAACAAGTGAACTCCTCGGAGAGAAGAATGAGACTGAAAAATGACAACAGAGACCCGATCTGACTCTCTCCAAACCAGGAACAGGAACAGTAGTAGGAGTCTGAGCACCTTCTCATCACTCTTACTGCTCACACACTCCTTCTGTGTGTGTTTGGTTTGAGCTATAATGGACTGGTGGACACACTGAACTGATGCAGGCTGCAGTAGGTTTCTGTGTGTCATCCAGCAGTTTCCATGAAGTTTAATCAGGGCCTGAGCTCCTGCAGTGGAGAGACAGTATGGAGAGCAGCCTGTGTTTATTATGCTGTATTAAGTTTTAGTCACAGAACATCTAAGAGAGCAGGTGCTTCTAAACAGGCTGCAGATCAGTTTTCCTTTGGAAAAGACCCAGAGATCATTCCATTTAATCTCTGCTTTAACAAACAGCAATTAGGTCGGCTAAAGAGACCTGGGTTAGATATATAAAGACCCTCGTTTATCCTGCTTCTGCTTCCACATTTTCACGCAGTCTTCAATCCATCTTCTTTCTTTGTTTTTCCTGTTCAAAGCCAGTCAGGTGCTCACATTAAATCATGCACTAAGTTAACTCTCTAGTGTGTCTGAACTCTGTTGCACACAGAACTCAACATCGACTCCAGCAGCCAGTGGCACATTTTCAGAAAGTCCTCCAAGTAAAATACCTGCAGAAGGAGGAAAGCTCATAAATTCACTTCTCTAACAACAACAGCATCAGAAATGATTTGTCTTGTTACTGTAGAAGAGCTGCTGCCTCTCCTCCCCTCAGGGGGAATTTCACTGATCGGTTCACATTCTGACCCCATCAAGCTGATTCCTACAAACTGTGGAGACAAAGACGCTCCACCTGCTCTGACTTTGTTCTCAACCATCTGAAAGACAGAGCTCACCTTCCTATTGGTTCAGCTGGCAGATAAAGAGCCAAACAGGTCAGCATCAGAGGAAATCAGTGATTTTACTGATAATCAGAAAGACGTTCAACCTGTCAGTCAGTTCAGTGGGTTTGTCGCAATTTGTCCCGTAGTAAACAGTAAACACCCCTTACCTGGAGGACAACGTTTTAGGGTCTAACCTGCGCTGCGGTCATAGAGATTTGGTGGAAAATAATCAGAAAAAAATGTTAAGTTGTCAGTGGGGAACATGCAGAAGGCAGCTTTACACAGAGCATTCAGATACAGGAATGGACTTTATAACATTTTCAACACTGGAGTCTGGAAAAAAGTAAAAGAGGATAAATGTCTGCAGCCGATCTGAGAACAGCTGAATACAGATTGATTAAAAAAGACATTTAGGCTTTAATGTTTGAGTTCTGTGTGGAGGGTGATGCCTAAAGCCTGAAGAAGATAAAAATGATGGAGAGCTGCAGTAAAACTAACTGTGAAGGAGTCTGTGGTGGAACTAATCATTGTCTGGATCTGTTCCCCTTAGATTCCTTCATTGCTTTGATCCATACAGCTCACTGTCCTGTTAGTTTAGGTTTTTATCTCTGCAGGATATTTTAAAGCCGTTGTTTGCTGATGATTCTAGTGAAATGGAACAACAAGCATCATATCTGGGAGGTATTTAGGAATCACAGTCATTCTTATGGACAGGCTCTCTTCAGGTTCTACTTGAGGAAACAAAGTTGCATCATTGCAGCTCCCTCCTCTGATGGCAAAGCAGAAGCTCAAACCCACAAAGCAGCAGCCAGAGACACCAGCAGCTGATCTCCAAACATGTCTGCTTGTTGTTGAAGTTTAACCAGCAGTGCTGGACCAGAGGACCCCAGAGGGGACGTTAGGACACCTACCAATAAAATAGGTTTTAGTGCTCAGAACTCTCCGACATCACTCTCACTTACAGCGTTTTAAAAACATCTGGAACAGAGTTTGATTTTATTCTAGGGAGTGTTCCCTTCAGCAAACACATGGCTCTTGTCCATTTCACATATAAGAGAATTACAGAATTTTGGTTAGCCTAATAAAGTCTGCCTGTTAGTCTGTGGTTGGTTGAACTGACTTGTATGTTTCCAGTAGCGAGTCACTTTGTGTTTAATGAGAGACGATGGGCCGTGCTTGGCTCCAGCTGATGGTGAACCCAACCTGCAGATGGACGCGTTCATTCCTTTCCCTGCCCTTAACAATGTGCAGCTCCTAACAGCCAATCAGAGTCTGAGCTGTTCCTGCAGAAGCAGGTGTCTGTGATTAAACTGTGACCTGCTCTCCATTCATACAGGCACGTTGGCATTTTTCTACAGGCTGTAAAGTTTGCTGTTAGAGCTTCAAATCCTCCAGAACCAGAATCAGACCTGATGAACAGCAGCTCAGTTCAGACTGAGCTGGGAGCCTTTAGTTGGATTCTGAGGAATGGGAGACGTTTGATGTCATTCAGATGATTAAAGAGGGATTTGTGCTTTGGAAAGCTTTGGGAACGTGTTCTTTTGTTCCAGTTCCTCAGTAAAGAACCAGTCCTGATGCAGGCCTGCAGATTGTTCACAAGGGATTTTATGGCAGTTCATATTTTCTCATTTGCTTCTAATAACTGCTCTGTTGTTTTTATTTCCCTCTTCTTGGACTGACATGACAACACTTTGTTAGACATTAATATCCTTTTTGTCCAACAATGAAACATAACTAAACTCTGATGTTGGTTGGGACGATATTCAGAACACATCTTCACAAGTAGCAGGAATCAAACTGACCATTTGGGTTTAATAAGTAACATTTGCAGAGTTTTACAGACATATTTTACAGATTTGTTCCATCAAGATTTATTATATTTGACAAAAGGAAATCTTTTCTCTATGTCTCTATTTTTAACCTCTTTCTTTTTCTGTCACCATCAGTATTTTGTAGAACAGAAACCTCGTAAGAGTATTCATGTTGCACACGTGGATTATGAAATAGAAAAAGCCCAACCCAAGACGCCTGAAGAACGAGAATGGGAGAAAGTACAGCAAGCTCTGTACGCCAGGAAGAAACGTGAACCATGTCAGAGATGGAGGAATCTTGGTGTGCTGAATTAAACAATTAAACTCTAAAAATAATAAACCTGATGTGAGTTGACCTTTTAAACATTTCATATTGTTCTGATGTTGAAGACTTTGTGGTATTTTGTGCATCAGATTTGGATGCTGACAGAAGGAACTGAATGTTGTCACATCTGTGGTTCCTTGCTACTAGCACTAGTGGAATCAACAAAGTTGATTTAAGCCACCATATCTGATTGCTTTCTTTGTTGGCCACGTTCTCTGTCCATTCAGTGAAGACTCCAGGGTCGGTCCACTCATCAGCTCCTACCACAGCAGGACACCACAGTTCTGGTCACTTTGGAGAAGCTTCATTGATCGTTCATCTGCCGCATCCTGAAAACCACTCAGATGAGCTTCCTCTCTCTGATAATCTTCTTCCTGGAAATGCTATCTGGCTGTTTATGGGAACCACCTCTCATTTGAACTGGGAGCAGATTTCATTGGTCCACAGTGCCCAGTTTTCCTCATCTAACCAGCTCTGCAGTTTTAAAGAAACATCAACAGTTGTGGTTGCATAAATGGCTCAACAAGTCTTTGCTCTCCGTATGATGACAGCTCCAGTCCTCCTGTGACATTATTCTGATGTGTTTTCCCGCTGCTTAGATCTTGTGGAAGTTCTAACTTGAAACTTAAATATGAATATAGTTAATGGGTGCTCTAGTGTGGGATGGCCAGGCTGTTTATCCATTTAAACTCTCAGGATGAATCATGATGTTACAGCTCATCCCTTTGTCTGAAATGGATCCTCTCCGACTCCTGCATACGTGGTTATCTACAGTCACAGATGTGCTGTTTGTGTTCAGGAGAAGCATAGTAGCATCCCTCTCAGAGGAGCATTGCAGCGAGAGCTCCAGTGAAAGTGAGGAGGAAGAGGAGCAGACAGAGCGACGTCCTGACACCAGCACTGAACTGCAGTCTGAATACTGGCAGGTCCAGAAACTCGTGAAGTACCTCAAGGTATGAGAACATCACCCAGAACACTGTTGTTTCCTTCCACAGATAGAATTCATCCCAATGTAGTGAGAGTTTTTCTAGCTCAGGCAAAGCAGCCTATAGCTGACAGGAGGCAGTAAAATCAGAGCTCTGTTTCTGTCCATCTGTGTTCCAATCAAAACTGTTCCCAAAACCTGTATTCCTATAAGACCATGCCAGCTGTTTAGACCCAGACTTGTGATCCGAGTCTGTGACTGAAGGAAGTCAGAGGAAATCGATGTCAACTGCTCCTATTTCAAGTTCTGCTTTGGATGGAGATGTTTCCTGAAGTGTTTGATTGGATTCTTGTTGTTCTGACACAGAACTGTTTGGTTTGCATATCAGAGCCAAAGTTCAGGAGGCAGTGCTGACAGACAGCTGTATCCCTGTTAGCCCAAACCACAGACAAGTAAATCTATGATAGATTTGACAGGACATATGGGGAATATTAAATTGGATGCAGCAGCGCCTGAGAATGACTGGAAATACCTGAGAATTCCTTCCTCCTTTTTCTGATCCCTTTTCTATTTTATCTAGACGGGATCACTCAGACAGATTATATTAGAAATAACTTTCACACTTCATTCTTCAGCAGTAAAAATAACCTCATAGCTTAATACTGAAGGGCTTGATGTTCAGGAAACAATTTTGTGGTGTCCTGTTGGAACTGATTATTTTCTGTCTTCCAGAGCTTGTTGCTAAATGAGATCCTGCTCACTCCAGGAAAGAAATGTTTTGTGGAAAACTCTCCAGTCAAGAGGAATTATGGGAGGGAATTTTTAGCTGAAGAAAATAGAAAATAATTGGAAGGAAATTCCATGTCTCAAAGGAGCAATTCACTATTTCTAGCAAAGGAACAAAGAGATGGAAGTGATATGAAAGAGGCAACATTCAGATCAAATCAACACACTATTCAGTGTATTTTAAAGTTTAACATCAGGATTGTGCTGATGGCTTTAGGGTTTTGTGTTTTCCTGCAGCAGAAAGATGCATGTAACTCTAAACAGCATGTCCTGCTCTCTTTCTGTCTGGAAACCCCACAGTGCAGTTATTTATGACCTTTGGTCTGCAGTCATTTTACAATATCATCACCATAAATAAAGCAAATAAAAAATATCTGTTTTTATTTTAGGAGCCGATCTTTTCCCTCTCTCTCCACAGACTGCTGCTTGTTGTTTAGAAAGTGAAACACTTTCACACAGTGACACATGCATCATGATCTGTTTGATGTTTTAATGATGTTTATGGGGGAATATTTGCTCAGGGGTCTGAAGTGTTTGCTGTTCTACCTGGACGGCTGCAGGCCTGTTCCTCTATCAGGCTCATGTTGATTCTCACAACATCCAGAATGCAAACTGAAGTCAGTTTCTGACAAACATGAATTCATGTGTTTGTTTTACATAATTCTCACTTCCCTCTCCAGTTTCTGATGCATCAGTGTTAAAGTATGAGCTTTGTTTTCATCATCCCTGTTATAAACAGATTTATTTTAACAGGAAGGAACTGAGCTGATAAAACTAGAGATATTTTAGGAAGATGATGCTAAACTTGTTTAAATATCAACTGAGATTTTCATTAAACTAATGAATTGAACAGTAGCTGATTGATGCAAGCTGTGTCCTCGTTAAGGTTTCCTCCCTCTACTGGCCAGAAGCAGAACTGCTGCATTGTTCTTCTCAGATCTTCATGACTGATTGCTGCAATAAAAATGATCCATAAAGCAGTCAGTAGCAACAGGTTTTCTCACCAGAAGCTCATTTCTGTCTCATTATGTTGTCCTCTAACATCTGATGGTTTGTTTTAGTTTTTCTAATAATTATTTATTCTCACAAGTTTAATGATGACATCATTTTCTTCTTGTGAACAAAGCATTTCTCAACTCAAAGACTAGAATGAAGTTCTAGTCAAAGACTAGATCTAGATCAAGATCTAACCTTTTAGGAGTTAACCATTAGAGGTTAACTCCTTTTATGACACCGATAAATATTAAATGATTCAGCTTTATTTTATTGGACATCCAGTAATCAATCATTCTGTCCAGTTCTACCAGCATCCTTCCTATGGAGCATCCAGAGACTGGATTGTTGTTGTTACTGGGTGATCTTCACTCTGAACCTGCAGTTTGAACACTGATCTGTCCTCATCAGTTCAAACTCTGCCAGGTTTTCTCTCTGACATTAAGATCTACAAAGCTCTGTCGGCCACCTGCATTCATCTGCACCAACCCAACGCTGCAGATCAGAGCACCACACTTAACACAGATGTTCACTCCTTCTAGCAACATGTCCAGGTCACATGCAGAGCAGAATTGCATAAAGGGCCAACAGGGCCTCACTGGCAGTGCTGCTCACCTCATTCCTGCTCCACATCCTTAGTGCTGTGATTTATTGGCCTGGAGCAGCAGCAGGTCAGACTGTGTCTGCAGAATCCCAGCTGCAGCTCCAGAGGAACCCGATTACAAGAAGACCTCCATTCAGCCACGTGGAGGCTTCTGCTGTTAGCAGCTCAGGCAGAGAAACATGCAGGGAGAGAAGCAGCAACATGTGGAAGGAATCTTCATGAGGCTCATCAAGTTCATGAAAGAAACTTTTGGTGCTGCTTTTATCCTTCAGACTAGTTTTACCCTTTTTAACTACAAAATTTCATCAAAAAAGAAGATGAAACGTTTATATAAACATTTCATCTTTTTCCATCTTCTAGCTGTTCCATAACAGCTAGAAGAGCTTGTTAAGAATCACTAATTTATGCACCTGATGCCACTGTGGTGTTGATCTCTAAGAATTAGTGGAGTAATCTACACCCGAACATATTTGGGGACTTTTTATTCTTTGACTTGTCTCAGGTTGTTCACTCAGACGCTTGAAAGTCAAATCTCTAAAGACCACTCTTATGACATTTTCATAGATATGACATCCATCCATTATCCAACACGCTTGTGGGGTTGTGTCTGTCATGCACACACACCCATACCTAAGGAAAATGTAGAGTTTAATCCACCTGACAGTTTTTCTGGTACCTTCAGAGAGAACATGCTAGCCCAACTGTGCCACTGTGCAGAATATATACTGACATCTTCTGCTTTATTTAGACATATTTTAACAGCTCTAGAGACTTTATCCTAAATACTTTTACTCTCTCAGTGGGTCAACTCCTTCAGAACCTCGGTACCAACGCACGCTAATGCTGTTTCCTTTGCCCGTGTGCGTTTCCTCAATGATTATTACAGAGTGACCTCCAAGAAGATTCTTTCATTTTTTCATATTCATTAAACCTTCAGTAGATCTTCTATAGCCAGCATGTTGTAATGCCATGGCTACAGAGGTTATTAGTGTTGAAATTATTTTGATCTTCTTTCAATGGAAGTTAAGCAACATGTGGAAACAAGTCTGTTATTGTTAATAAAAACTAATCTGATCGTTATAGCTCAGTAAGCAAAGATTGTTAAATAAATCTCAGTTAACACTTGAGGACAAAGAAAGCACTGATACAGGTTTTAAACAGTTTACATTGATTTGAATAATTTCTTCTAAGGTTGAATAGTGGTTGGATGTTTTCGTCTTGGAGCATCTGCTCTGATCCTGCTGAAGGAAAGTCGGGAATCCTTCATCATAAGAGACTTCAGATGGTGTCGATGTTTTAAAGAATGTCGACAATCCCTCCAGACCAAAGCGTCTGAAAATGAAAACATATGATCTGTTTTCTGATTTCCCAGCTATCGCTCCTGAACATCACATTTTTTCTTGTTTTTACAAGGCATGAAGCTGGCCCAGCAAATCCTTTGAAGAGTTAGAATGGAGGAGACAAAGGAAGCAGTAGATCCACTGCTGTTAATGGGCAAATGGTTCACATGTAGCTTCATGATATGGAGAACACATGTTCCTGTTGTCTTGCGGTGTCAGAGAACTGCTCTGTGAAGGTCTGATCACACAACTTAGAGATTGTGGAGATAGGACTCCACTGATGAGTATGTTGGAAAATAAACATTAGATTGACATTTCAAGAAAATGTGTTTATTCCACACCTCTATGTTTGATCATTAGTACTGATGATACTCACTCAGTTCTAGCTATGATGAGAACACAACAGAGGCATAACAATCAATCAGTGAATTAGATTTTATAATCCTGGAAATGTTTTTCAGGAGATGGGCTGAATTTGTAGCTCTGGCAGTTCAGGTCTGAGTCCATCACCACACTCAGCATTCAGGCCTGATCACTGGTTTCTGACTGAAGCTGTGTGCTGAGTCTAGATCGTTCCTCTTTAGGTCTAAAGATAATAACTTCAAGACAACAAGCATTTAAACACAATATTCAACACAGTGTCGGGTTCTGGTCCAGGAGCTTCAGTCGCTCTGCAGAATAAATGTTTCCCTCAGTGGTTACCACCACACAGCTATGTACAAGCCTGCAGTAACAACCAAACACATTCAGTCAAAGTGAATCAGAGAGAAACTGCACACAGTAATAGTAACACTATGAGCACTGCATCAATCCCTTTTAGCCTTGAATGTTCTCTTTCATTTTTCTTTGTTCCTGTTTGATAAACGTCTTTTTAGGCAGCCGACCAGACAGCCACTGTGCTTGTTCTCTGCGCCATGATGGATCTTGATCTAATGAAGGAGGTCATCCAACTGGCCATCCTGGACTTAGGTGGGCTGGAGCTCCTCCTTAACTTGCTGGATACTACAGACATCAGAAGCAAAGTGAGTAGCTTTACTTAAGCTGGACCTGGATGGATTGCAGTCATGACAGGAACTACTTCTATGTGTCAGTATGATAACAGTTAGTGTAACAGGAGTGTTGGTACAGGGAGCAGGCTGTTAAACACACAGGCAGCTGTTATTCACTAGTATGACTATGGTTTGATCGCCAGAGGAGATTCTTCAAGGGCTAAATGATGATCCTTGCGCATGTGTAGGTTGAATGTTAATTACAACCGGTGATCTGCCGGTGACCCATGTGAGTCTATAAAGTCACATGACACTCGGCGCTCAATCCCTCAACTTTCTTGTGAGACACAGTGATTCCAAGGGACCAAGGACTCAACCTGCGCATTTGCAGGAATGATCATTCAGTGCAGAACTGCTTTTATTCTGACTTTTGACTACGTTTATTAGAAATACAGTGTTTGACTTCTATATATTCCTGTTTCAGCACAGTTATTGGAAAGTAATAGTTCTTTCTTTTTTTTCACACATTGCTTTTGTCATATGATCAGATTGGATCTTTAAAAATCCTGGCAAAGATCAGCCAGAACGTTATCATCCGACAGACCATTGTAAACATGCGAGGCCTGCAGAGGATGGTGAACAACCTGGACTTACCAGTGAAGGAGCTGCAGGCCTTGGCCTCTGAGACCATTGCACATGTGGCTAAGTTCAGAAGAGCAAGAAGAACGGTGAGGGTACATGGAGGAATCAGAAAACTGGTGAGTCTCAGCTCGGAATGATGGAGGTTTGCTTCTTTTTGGGTGCTTCCATTCGGGCCTCAACTGCTTCTATAAGACAGTCCAAGCTCTTAAAGAAAACACCCAGCTCTTTTGTGGCAATGAATTAATGTTTTTAGGTGTCCGGAAAACAAACCGTTTCCTAAACCTCCAACCATTGTAGAGTTCAGCCCGACAACTGTAACCCATGCTTATCTTCAGCAAGTTAGGCCAGATGGTTTTCCAGCTATATATGCTGTGCAATGGCTACTGGAAAAGACAAGTGTTTTGTTGTTGACTTACCATTCAGAAAACATTTGTTGCATTCTTGTTTTGTTGTGCAGGAGGCTCCAATTCAAATATGTGTGTTTGTATAACTATGCATTTATTTGCAGCCATTTTCATTTGGGAGCATAAATGTTGAGTTAGGGGAGCATAGCCAACAGCAGCTTATTTGAATTTAAAGTTGATAGGTATTTTCTCAACCTATATAAAAAGACCCACAGACAACGTTACTTAGTTTTCAACCAAATTCTTGCAAGAATTGAGAAGGCACAGAGGATCAGCTCCTACAAGCCGATCTCCTTGCTTTCTGTCGTTCTGCTGCAGAACTTGTCTTTTTATTAGCAGGGAAAAGGAGTGAATGAGAAGTGGGAGAGTGATCCTAACAAAAAGGGGGGCTACTCTGATAACAAGGAAGGGAAACAGAAACTAAATTCTGCACACAGACAATTAGAGGCAACTAAGGAGTATCTCAGGAAGGCCCCCTAAAGAAGCACCTGTGAAAACATGCTTGAGGTCAAGGAAAGGTTAGTTATGTCTTACAAGCAGTTTAACAAGTTCCTCCACCCTCTGACATGTATTCCTGTTTGTTGACAGAAGTAGCAGTAATTAAAGCCTCCCTTCCTTGTATATTTTCCCCAGATCCAAATCGAATGTGCTCATATGTGAGTTGCTCACAAGGCGGATTCCTTTCATGCTGTTCTACCTGTTAACTGTGCAGAGTGTTATAGCTTTGTCACTGGTCAGGAAGTATGGGTTCAAACTCTGAAGATCATAGTCGTCACATTGGGCTTCTCAGCTCTAACATCACCATCTGTCCTACTACTTTTTCTCTCCTGCATTTCTGTTGTTTTCATCCTTGCACAGCCAGCGGTAATAAGAGTTTTAATTACACCCTTAATCATGGCCAACTACTTATTCTTCCCATTTGAAACCCTCTATTATCACCTCAAAGTAGGAAGCAAACCTCAAGGAGTTCCTGAAATCATGTCAGCTTCACTGAGTTGTTTAAAAGTCTGGGATCCTCTTTCTGATCAGGTGAAGATGCTGGACTGCTTCCATTACTCGGCAAAACCGGGAGAAGACATGGAGAAGAATTTGGAGGTGGCCCGCTGTGGAGCCTCGGCTCTGTGGAGCCTCAGCAAAAGTAGCAAGAACAAAGAGGCCATTCGTAAAGCTGGGGGGATCCCTCTGCTGGGACTCCTGCTCAGGTCTCCATATGAGAAAATTGCAATCCCCGTTGTGGGAACCCTGCAGGAATGTGCCTCACAGGTGAGGAGAGCCTCTGTATCCAGTAATGTTGTTCTTTTGCTGTAAGACATGTTGATCTGATTCTGTGAAACGGTCATTAATGTAAATCATCATTGAGATTCAGGTTAATATTATTCTATTTTTGACTATTCCAATTTAAACTAGTAAAGCTTCCTACAAACTTTTACTAATTTAATTCTGTCATTAAATATTTATTGCTTATGTAAAACATTTGTAGTACTTTTTTATCCTTATTTTTTCCTGTTTTGGAATAGAAAAATTTAGGAGCGTTAGCAATTCTAGGACTGAAATGGAAACTGGACAACAGGAAAATCATGGTGTTACAAAATCCAAAAATAGAGATGACACAATGACAAATATCAGGGCTGGAAACAGGTGTGGCAAAGAAACAGAAGACAGAACAGCATAATCTGCCAAGATGTAGCAGAAACTGGCAGACGTACAAAGCTTAGGAGGTGATTAGTGGAACCAGGTACGAGTTGGAGCTGAGAGAAAAATGGCTGCACAGCTAAATGAACAGCAACAACAACAAGGATTAAAATACAACAGCCAAACAAAACGTATATAAACTCTGAGAATATTAAAACTGATGAATGAGTCAAATTCTGAACACCAAATGTGACAAATAAAAACAAAGTCCAGCAGATGATGACACTTTAAAAGTATGCCTATAAGTACAGCAAACAATGAATTTCCAATGTAGAAGTTATTTGACATTTTAATGACAAAAATCTAAAACATTTACAACTTTTTTTTAGCGAAAACTGTAAAAACAGGACATTCTGATTCCTTAGATGTCAGAATGAAATGTTTCTCCTTGTGTGCTGGAGACGTTCAGTTTCCCCACAACAGTCAGTCTGGCTGCAGTTTGGATCAAGGATGACATTTAAAACTATTGGTGAAATCCTCAGCTTTAAATGGTGGAGGACTTGGTCAGCTTCAAGGTGAGCACAGTGTCCAGCAGGCAGCTTAAAAGGTCAAGAAACGACAGAGCGTCCACAGTGAGGTTTAAATGATGAACGTGTGAGATCAGTAGACATGTTTGCATCAGATTGAATGACATCTAAACTGACAACTATTATCAAGAAGTGAAGAAAAAGCAGATCAAGATCAAGTTTTATTTAAAATGTGGGATTAATTAAAGATTTTTGATTATTTTTAAGCATGTATAGGAATATTTGAATATTTATTCATGCTTGTGTTGTTTTGTTGTGTTTTTCTGTTCCTACAGAAAAATTACAGGGTTGCTATTCAGAATGAAGGAATGGTGAAGGACTTGGTGAAAAACCTGAGCAGTGACAATGAGGAGCTCCAGATGCTTTGTGCCAGTGCAATCTTTAAGGTACTTGGGTTTCTGTCTTCTGCTCTGCGCAGTTCTCTGAAGTCCATCCTGGTGAAAACAGAAATCCTTTTATTTGGACTGAAGCCCTTCACTGAAACAAACACCTGATCTCTGTGCTACTGACTAGAGCCAGACTGCAAGATCTCTCTCAGATCCCTTGTTTGTTTCACAGTGTGCAGAGGACAAATTGACCCGGGATCTGGTCCGCAGCCACCACGGCCTGCAGCCTCTGGTGTCACTGCTCTCTAAAGCAGAGAACAAGCAGCTCCTGGCTGCTGCCACCGGGGCCATTTGGAAGTGTTCAATCAGCATGGAGAACGTAGCTATGTATGCACACAACTTTACTATTTATTGTCCCTCCTGGAGTCATGGAGATACATGTTAAAACACCATGTTAGACATACAGAACACATGTTCTCTGCCTTTCTTTTTGTGATTTATTTTGGGGGGTAAAACTGATCAGAATGACTTCAACAAATCTCTACCTGCTCACTGGAACAGCGTTTGATACAGTTCTGTGTGAAAGAGGTTTAATAAGAATTAGACATTTTATCCCCACGTGCCAATAACCTTTGGAGCCTGTGCTTGCTCAGCTGATGTGCTTCACAGCAGTTTCTCAGTGTGCAAAGAATTAACACAATGGATCCAGAACAGGAGGTTTAGCCTGCTGCAGCTTAATGTGGCATCAGTTCATATGTGAGTTTTATATGCAGCCGTTACTTAGGCACGACTCACTGTGTCATTGTTTCCACTCTCCTCTGTCAGATCCTTTTTCGGTTTATGCAGTTAAAGAGATTATTGGTGTAAAATGTTCAGACTTTGTTCAGATTCTATCAGCTCTGATCTTTGATGTGTTTACTTTTAGATTTCAGTCTTTCCTCTATTAACAATGGATCAGGCAGATGTGCAGACTTTACAGGCCTCAGTCATTTAAGGCCCGTTAGAACTCCACCAGTCGGGATCACAGTGAAATCAGCCTGGAGACATTTTTTTGTTCTCTCAGGATTATTGAGTCTCTGATCAGAATCTGAGTGAAGCAGTTAAATCATTACTGTCAGGAACAAAGAGGCTGCTAATCAAACAAGGTTTTAAGGCCCCGCCCTCTTTTCAGAATCTGTCACAGGCTGACAAGTGAAAATAAAATCCTGTTAGAAGATTTTAGACTGTTGTAAAAACTGGAGCAGTCTGAGATTTTCTGTCTTTGATTAAGTTAAATTCATCTTCCTGCAGACAGGATTCAGTCTTACTTTAGTGACTGATTTATTTGGTCTGGACAGTATGGAGGTCTTGTGGATTTGAGACAAGTAGCAGCAAATGTTAAACCTTTACTGATTTAATGAAGGAATGAAATGAGAAATGATTGATGTCCTGAAACATAAATGTGTAAAAAGCTCATTGTCACAGTTTGTACTTTTTAAAGGCCTCCCACTGAACCAAGGACAAGGCTCTGAATAAAGTGTGAGGACTGAGAAACAGTGAAACATTTAGTTCAGATTTTTAGCTTGTCCAGATGTGTCCTCTTGGGTCTGTGGACAGAGGTGTTATAGACACACTGAAATGCTGTAAAGGGCTTTAACAAAAAGCTGAAGCAATAAGTTTACAGTGGAAAGTGGAGACTGCCAAGTCTTGGAGTGTGTTTGCCAGAGCAGCAACGGTTGGGTCAAGATTGTGAAGTTTGCTTCCAGATCCTGGCTTCCTTCCATCTTAGTTCTGCTGCAGGCCGACCACGAGCAGAACATAATCTCCTCTTTAAATGATTCTTCTCTTTATCCGACTGCAGCTCAGCGTTCCCTCATGTTAGTCTGTGCCCTGATAGATTGATCTGTTTATTATATTCCTCATTGATTTAATGATTGTCAGATTTCTGTGGTCGTTGCTGGAGATCTCAGGGTCCCTGAAACGCCTTAATATCACTTGGACCTTCTCTGAAGCTCACAGTAGAAAATTAATTCTCTATAATGATGAGTTGGTGAAGAAAAGACTGAAGATGAAAACGTGTTGCTCACACAGAAGCTCCTCTGTGGTTCCTGTCTCCTCTAACATGCTTTATGAGCCTCCAGCCATGTAGAGGCCTGTGTTTTCAGTTGGAGCTGCTTCAGGCAGCTTTGTGTCAAGTTACTCCTGCCAGAAAACAATTACCTCAGCTGGACCTGACGGAAATAGACATGACACAGTGTCGATTTATCATTGTAGAGTAGTGAGCTGCAGATGATGGAGGAAGACCATTGTTCATGATGCTGAACTGGACTAAAGTTCATTAGCAATGTTTTCACTCTGAAGAAGAGGCTGTGGTTCAGTGGACCCTGCCCAGAACCAAACAACCTTAGCCGTCTACAATAGCTTACAGGCTATGATGCCAGCAACCGTAACTGGGAATAAAAACAGCCAGAGAAATGAACTGTGCACCAGAGGGTTGCTGAGGTTTTAGTGGAACCACAGTATATCCCTTCTGAATGTTGACTATAGTTTACTACTCTATAGCGAAGGCAAACAAGGCAAAATCACACAGTTAAAGATGGAGGAAGAGTTTCCAAGGTTTGGTGCTGCAAAGCGAAGACGAGGGACGGCTGTGAGGAGCCGTGGGAAAATTGTTTGTTCTGCTGAGTTACAGCAAGATGCTGATGTTACTGAAGGGAAAACAATCTTTACCTTTGACCCAATCATCTGATGATCATGTAGCTCTGTACAGAGGAGGTTCAGGAGACACATTGTTAGTCTGGCTGTCAAATCACTGGATCATGGAAACTTTAATAAATTTGGCCTCTGGGTTGAAAACTAAACTAGTTTCAGTTTTGTTTCACAGTTTTGTCTTCTCTCTCAAGAGCAACAAGATCAGTTGAATTGACTTTTAGTCCATGTTAGTTGTCCAGTTTCTGTAATAAATGAATCAAAGCACCTTAATTATATTCTAATGCAATCATCTCTTCTTGATGTTGTTCCTTCAAAGCTTCCAGGAGTACAAAGCTCTGCACATGCTGATTGGTCTGCTGACTGATCAGCCTGAAGAGGTCCTGGTCAATGTAGTGGGAGCTCTGGGACAGTTTGCTCAGATCCAAGCTAACAAGGCCGCCATCTGCAACGGTGGGGGCATAAGGGCTCTCATTAATCTGCTCAATGGAACAAACCAGGTATATAACTTTGGTTCTTCTGCAGTTCTTGTTCAAAATAACTCCTTTATTGATCCAACATCTGCTCTGTGTCATTTAACCAGGCTCTGCTTGTAAATGTAGCAAAGGCTGTGGGAGCTTGTGCCACAGAAAGGGACAACGTGGCGTAAGTTTATTTCTTCCTTTTCAATGTTTCATGCTCTGTTTATATTTACAGTAGGTCCATCAGGCGCCTGTTAAAATGTGATTAGTGGCTTATTTCCCATAATCAGTGAATCAGCCCAAACTCACTCCTGGCTGTTTATTGATGTCATGTGTTTTTACAAGGAAATGAGACCAATTGTAGGATGTAAACACAGCCTCATTAACCTGTCCTGGGCTGCTGCTCAGAAAGATTCCTGTAGTTTTCATTGGGAGCTGTGCAGGTAGGCGTCTCTTTCATCCTTAGCCCAATGACCGATTTTAAAAGCTTTGTTTATTGTAGCTGCTGTGTTAAATATGGTTGTGGTTTCATTCTCAGTGTTTTACTATAGCCATGCGGTCGCTGAGCTGCTCAGACTAACGTGCCTAAAGCCCTGCCCCGTCCAAAACTCCACGGCTGGAAAACCCAGAGAAGCAGAGTCTAGAGCCGTGGCTTTCTCTCTGCATTTAACCTCAAGCATCATGGAGCTTCCATCTGCACCTCATTGCTTTTATAAACCTGTTCCAGACTATAAGAGCCATCTTAATTATCACTGGGCAGAAATATCACTGAACCTGTGAGTTTATGGTGTTAGTTAACTGCTTCTGCTGCGGTACGACTCTGTTAGACGGGGAAACAAACAAACCCTGGGCTGGATAAAAATGAAGCCTGTCTAAATAAAGCTGCTGACTGTGGTAAACTTGACACAACCAGAGACGTCTGTTACATCAGATCATCATGTTCTCCATGTTCTCTCTCACTCTCCATTTTTACAGCAGATCTTCCAGTCTGTCAGCCTCCATCTGTCAACAGAGCTCTGATTCAGACAACCTTTGTCTGGATGTTGGGCCCCATGGCTTGTTTCCACGCATGTTGAGTCGTTTGCAGAGAAATTAGCACAACTCACAGTAGATATTTATTCCAAACCAGAACTGACAGAAATGTTTGTCAGATTACCAGTTTTAGGTAATTTATTGCTGATGATGTGTGATAAAACCCAATCAGCTGCATCATGTTTGTCCCTGCTGGACATCATTTTACCAACAAAGTTTCTGTTATCAGATCAGACCTTCTGCTGGTCACCACAGTTCTTCTCTCATCATGATCCTGAATCAGGTCGTCCAGAGCTCATGAGAGCTGCATGATCACTTCCCAGTTTCCCATCAGATCCTCCTGTTTGTTTTCATTCTTCACCAGTAGGCAGCGTGTGGTTAATGACATCACACTTCCTCCAATGAGTCCAGCGGAAGAACAAGAGTGAAGACGGATTTTTAATGCCTTCAAGGTCTGTGGTCTCCCCTCTAATCCGTCACTGTCAGCTGCAGCTTCATTGTAATCTGTTTCCTAGCTGCACTATGGGAAGATGGAGCCGTTTTGGAGGATGATATGAAGCTTCACTTTAGTTTTTGGTCCTGGACTGAAGAGGCCCTGCAGACTGGAGTCTGATGTTCTGATCCCTCTGGACTGATTTCTGTGCAGAAGGAAGACAGATGGAGCAGAGGACGTCCCTGATGAGCGTCCGCTCATTGGAGTCATGAAGACACTGTGATTAGGGAGTGTTTAGGTCATTATGACAGCATCAGTGTGGGCTTTGTTAGTTGAAGCACACATGGGGAACACGTTCCATGTTTTTATAGCAGACAATGGAGGGTCTGTGGTGGAAATCTTTGACCTCTCAGAGGCAACTCCAGTTTGAAACCAGTCATGTAAATGAGATGAAATCGAACTGCTGCTTCAGAAAACTTCACTTAGACTTTCTGAAATACGGAGCCACCTGTCTCTGGTTCTGTTTGTCTTGGGAAGGAGTCAAACAGAACTCCTTTCCAAGTCAGGAAAGGAGTTTCCCATGTTGGCCAAAACATGAAGTCAAAGTTTGTCAGCATCTATTTATAAATCCATGTAGGAAGAACTAGATCCAGATGTGTGCTGGTTGACCTCTGACCTGAGCTTTTCTGAGATTCTTGTGGAAAATGAGTTGAGAGTGGGTGGTACACAGACCCTGCAAAAGAGCTAAGTGTGAATAAAAAGTGCTGAAATCAATTTCTGCTTCCATGCTGTTTAGTTATAGTCATTGTTAAATCTGCTTCTGGTCGGCCTGATGGAGCCAAATCTTCACGTTGATTTGATTCTACAATGAAACGATTCTCTGTGTTTCCCTCAGAATCATTGACCAGCTTGATGGAGTCCGCCTGGTTTGGTCACTACTAAAGAATCCCAATGCAGAAGTTCAGGCCAGTGCTGCATGGGCCATTTGTCCGTGCATCGAGAATGCAAAGGTAAAGTAAAGATTCAATTTTTTAGTTCTGGGAGACATAAAGTTCATCATTGTTCCTCAGAGCAGAGGGTTTGCCTCTTAAACACACATTTATCAATCATAGATTTTCACATTAAAAGGTCGTCTCAGTCAGAAGGCAGAAGCTTGTTTCTGTCACCCAGTTTGTCTCTCAAGCTGCTGCTTCTGCTGGGAGGTCAGCAGAGGCAGAGCTGTGTCAGCAGAGGCTTACATGAACCCTGGGCTAATATGAAGCAGAGGAGCTTCCTTGGCACACTGGGATTGATGAAGTGAGGAACAGACTGAGAGAAAGATTGTAATATCCTGTGGGTCTGATTTCCTTCCTGAAAATCTTCCCTCAACATGCTGAGAGATGGTGGACCATGCAGCTTCTGTGAAGCCACTTCTCCAATAAAAACACTTTGAAACTGGAACAACTACATGACCATAAATACTGCTTATATCATTTTAGCTGCTACTATGTTTACTTCAACATTAAGAGCTTTTGTTGGTCGATTTTCTGTCATGAAAACAGAAGATCTTACCTGCATTTAGACATCACTATAACTGACATTAACGCTGCATGTTATAATATATCTGTGTCTACAATATAAACTCCAAACCATCTGCTGGAACATAATTTGTCAGACATTAGCTCAGTTTAGATGGAGCTGTTTTGTTACATCAGAAGTGAAATCATAAAAATGTTAAGACATTCAATCAGAACAGACCGATCCGACCCCGCTCAGTCAGTATCAATAATCATAAACACATTAGCAGGATTATGGTTTTACTCTTCTCTTCTCAACAACAGCTGTTATTTAGACATCTGCATTCCAGTTTTGATGAAGCTTCACAAAGGCAGTTTCTTGGTGTTTTTATGGGACGGGGCAGTGATGAGCTGAACCCGATTCAACTGCTTTACTGCCGTCTTTGTTTGGATGAAAACCCAAAATGTTTGAGTTGGCAGATCGGTTGTAAATTTATGACAGAACAGTGGTATAAATGCAGTGATGTTGCTGCTCTGCAGACACGGATATCTACAGGAGCTACACTAACTGTCTGTAGGTTATTAACTGGAACTGATTTTATTCAGTAAAATGAGCCAAACTACAGAGCAGCAGGTCCTTCCAATCAAGTAAACGGACCCCTCTCAGTTCCACATGATGAGGTGTGTCATTAATCTGCCTGGTTGTAGAAGCACATTTAGATGATTGGTTGATTTTTCCTTTGCATGTGAGCAGTGAAAGTCCTAGAAGTCTGATTGGTCCAGAGAAGAGCCTCAGAGCGTTCTTCTGAGCTCAGCTTCATATCAAACACAACAGATAATGTGTTTTCTATTTCATTTCATCCTGAGGGGGAGGTTAGTAACAAATGTATTTCCAAGTGCAGCCTCTTAATGCAGCAGCCTTAAGAACTGGGGGCCCGTCTGGGGCATGAAAGGGATTCTGGGTAGTCTGTGGCAGCTGGTGGCTTGAGAGAGCTTCCTCTGTCGCAGGGACTCCCAGCCAGCCATCATCAGTATTCCTGAGGAAAAGCTTCCTGTGTGTCGGGGGCTCTGTGGCCCTGGCAGCTCCCTCACTGGCCTGCACTGTGCACACGCCTCATCCTCTGGCATGGAATCACAGGGCCCATACACTGCACTGACTCCTGATCCCAGCTCTGAGCTCCCTGCTGGAGGGGAGAACACTAAAGTACATCCAGTGCTTGATTTTACCAGAAAAACTAAGAAAATCAATAGATTTTTCTGGTTCCTACAGAACCATGTATCAGCTCCTGACATGTGGATGATGTTGAAACAGACTGAGCTGCAGCAGACTTAGTGATTTTCATCCAGTTGCCCATAATTATTGCATTGAACGAAATTTCAGCTGCATTTTCAAAGTCCTGAATATTACACACTGAGCCACATTCATGTTTTATTCTGTGGCAATGATATGGTACATTGGCTTTTTAAATAGTGGCCCGATGCTGATATGACAGAGTATTAGAGCCATACTAGGGAAAAATAAAATAAAAATACAAAACAGTCACTTTGAAAATAGTCACAATATTAAAGTACATCTTTCACTTTAAAGACATGTTGAAGTCTTTGTATTGTAACAAGTCTGAAATTTACATTTTTGTGGCAAAAATGGCTCGTTTTTCAAAATAAAAGGTATTAGTACCTCCTCTACCTTAGCCTGCTTACTGCTCCACTTGAAAATAGCCCCTAGTGATCAACCGCTAATGACGTAGACAGAGGAGAACATTCTGGATGGTGCAGCTAAAACCATTGAATAAAACCTTAAGGAGGTGACCAATTTCAAGCATTACATTGGCTGTATGTTTAAGATTGAAGGCTCACATGTGAACCAGAAGTCAGGACTATTGACAACATAGTAATCAGAGATCACTTTAAATCGTAGAAGAGAAAATATTGGAATGGAAAACATGTACACAGACCTGGAAATGCTAACTGCAGTGCTAACAAAGAGAATTTTGCAACTATAGCTTTACATTTACAGATCTTTAGATCTTTTCATTGGTATATATGTACCAAGATAAGATAGATAAATAATAAGCATATATACAATTAGGCTAAGAAGTATTGGAAAATTGAATAACTCTGTCCACCGACCCTCTTCCAGGTCAAAGCTGGGACTCTGGTTTTGTTGTTGTTTTTTTCTTTTTCTGTTGTGTTTGTCCCTTGCCATGTCCAGAGCAATTGCAGTTTGAACATCCGCACATAAACATGTTTTAACCACACCTGAGCAAACAAAACCTCTGAGTTCAGCTATCAGACTGCAGTTGTTAGGGTCCGTTCTCCTCCAGTTACGTCACGTAAACCACATGGTTTTTTTAGGAATGCTTTTTGGTTGATTTAACACTTTAAAACATTTGCTAGCTAATTAGAGACTAAATACAGCAACAAGGTTTCAACCATTTAAAATAACCTTAAACACTTTAAGAGAATAAAGTCGTAGTATTACGACTTTATTCATAGTAATAACGGAAAGGTCAACAACCCAAACAAACTGCAGAATAGGGTTGGGCTGATTCCAGTTCTTCATTCAGACTTCCTAAATGTGGTCAACTTAACCTGCCCTCCTCTCCTTTTCCACATCACTGTCCCTCCTTTCATCGTTTTCTGTGTTGACCTTCACTGAGCAGCAGCTACTGTGTGTCTCTGTGACTGCAGGACGCCGGGGAAATGGTTCTCTTCCTGATCGGTGGACTGAAGCTGATCATTCAGTTACTGAAGTCACCAAGCAACGAGGTGCTGACAAGCATTTGTGCCGTCATTGCCAAGCTAGCCAAAGACAAGGAGATCCTGGGCGTCCTCTCTGACCGCGGGGTTGTCCCCCTGCTGGCTGGGCTGACTAACACAGTAAGAACATGTCGCTACTGACAACAAAGCAGCTTTTACTCTCTGAATACTGGGATTCTGTCTGGTTTACAGTCAGGTTGAAGTTTAGTTGGTGTTTTCCTTGCAGTTTCTTCAAATATCAGCTGATCCGGAGGATGTTGTTGGTCAAGAATTTCTTCCTGTTCTCCTCTCTGCAGACTGATGACAGACTCCGCTGCCACCTGGCCGAGGCCATCGGCCACTGCTGCATGTGGAGCTCCAATAGGGCATGCTTTGGTGACCATGGAGCCGTTGGCCCTCTGGTTTCTTACCTGGAGTCGAACGACAATTTGCTCCTCCTTAACACAACCATGGCCCTGTACCAACTGTCCAAAGACCCCAACAACATCATCACCATGCATGAGGAAGGAGTAGTTGAGGTCAGTTGGGCTTCCTCTTTGACTGGATACCTGCGTCTTCATTAAGTCCTAATTTGTTGCTCATTTCCAGTTTCGAGTCTGTTTCACAGCTTTCAGGCTAATTTTAGCATAGCTGCATTGAGGAAAATGTGCTTTAGTCTCCTGCTGCCCTTGTTTCAGTGATGTGTGAAAAACACAGAGTGATAAACTTTGAGAGGCTGAGACTATTTTCAGAGCCTTTGACCGATGGAGCAGAAACAGTCGGTGAAAACAAGTCTCCACTTTCCAGCCATCATGGGAATTGAGAAAAGCAAACAGCTCAGTGTGTGCAAAGTGCCAACCCTACACTGGACCCTAGATGCCATTGCAGCACAAGGCAAAGGACTGTAGCTGGGGGCAACTGTTGCTAAGGGTTGTTGCTTTACCTCAGGGCAGAATGCAGCAGCAATATGTTTCAGACCAAGGACTGATGGAGAAACGGCTGAGAGTTGAAACCCATCCATGGTTCTGTTTATTTTCCTCACAGTTGGTTACATCCACCAGACTTTTCATTGGGGCCATCATGTCTTCCAACCAGGAACTACTTCTGTATTTTCCTGCTCAACTCCTCACACTCTATTTGTGTCTCTCAGTAAATGAGATTGAACGTTAAGACGATGCTGTGACTGAAGTCTTGTTATGAAGGATAAAATGTCCATGTTGGTAAAACCTTGCTGTCTGATCCTTTCATTAAATGAGGTTTTACAGAAAAACTACCACATAAAAATCCATCTGTGACCACAAGTGTGTGAAACGGTCTCCCAGTACCAACTGGACTCTAAACTCGGAGCTGGTTCTGCAGCTGAAGCCAGATGTTCCCATGTTCATTGAACTGGTTTACTTGAACTCAGAAGCAGCAGCCATGATGGTTCAGCTGAACTGAACCTCAGCTGTTCTCAGAGTTCAACCCAGTTTACAAAAGCTGCTGAAATCAAATGTGTTTAGAGTTTGAGCCGCAACAAAAACTGGACCATTTCTTTATGTGTCTATATTAGTGTGTGAAACACTCCTTCTTTTTAGTGTGTGTGTGTGTGCTTGTTATTAGTGCAGCTCAGAGTTGCAACACTTCACCATGAGGTATTTTTGGACTTTACAGAGCTTAATCACCAAAGACCCTGTAGCTGCAGCAGCTCAGCAGTTTATCTGAATGTCAGACATGGAAACACAACACAGATCGCCTGATTGGTCAGATTGAACTTCATCTCAGCTCCTCTGAACAGGGAAGCTGATACTAACCTGTCTGAGTCCAGAGGAAACACACTGTGTGGGAGCTTGTCCGTCTCCACAGCTGAGTGTGTTGCTCTAACTCTGGACTTCATGATTTAGTGAGATCATTTTTTTTCTTCTCCTGTTGGATAAAAAATGAAAACAACCAGAAATGATGGAGCTGCTTCTCTCAGGGGAAATGCACTCCAACCAAAACACCAAACGCCTCTCAGTTTGATCTAATGTTTGCTCTCAGCATCTCCCACTTTCCTCTGGATGAGCCTCGTTTTGTGTTGTGTATCAAACCAAGCTGCCTTCCTCCTGGCCTGTATGTTGCCTCCAAAGTTCAGGGAATTGTTTGCTGAAGCCATACATCCATTCAGACGGATTCAGACAGCTGCTTGTGTTAAACAGCCTCTTTCATAAGCAAAGCTTTGTGAAGGAAATTGCTGAAAATTACTAAATGCAAACCGTAATTATTGGTAATTTGCAGCTGAATGTTTTCCAGAATGCAGCCTTTGCCAGGTCCTGGTGTGTATTTTAGGATTTTACTAATCTAAATGAGAAAAACGTTTGCTCTTTAGTTGCTCTGAGTTCACCTCTCACCCTGGCACGGTGTGTTTTCATCTGATTCTTCTTTCATGTTTTGTTCTTCTGGAGATTTGATAAAATGAGCCTAAAGAGGAACCAGGAGTACCTGGAGATTCAGCCTCACAGGTTTTCTTTTAGTTTGTAGAGAATCTATTTTCAGCTTGTGGTTGTGCTGAGCAGATGATACAGGAGCTGTGGCTACAGCTTTACTAGGACCATCATAATTTAAATCCAACGTCTCAGAGCCTTTGACTGAAGCTTCTGTCCCTCTTGTTGTTCAGCTCTAACACACTCTGGGTTCAACCTGAAACTTTTCCTCCTTTTCCTCTTTGGAGACCCAGAAAAAGCAGCTCAGCATCTGTGGCTGACTGGAGGCTGCAGGGAATGTTGTTTACCTGGACTTCTGCACCAAGTTCCCCTCGACCCGGCTGAACACAGCCGTCTGTCTGTCCTGTTTGCCTCCACAGCTGAGTGTAAAACATGGGGAAGCTGGGAAGAGAAACTCCCTGGACTCACTGGAAACATCTTCAGAACTCCTGCTGCAGTTTTCAAACGCTAAGCAAGTGTTGATGTTCCTTCAGTCAGGGAATGTCTAATAAGTGCTGGATTATATTCCCAGAGATCCCAGCTGGGAGGGAGAGATGGAGCTGGAAGAAAGGCTGCAAAGAGAGACGTGCTTATCTTAGCCTAGCTTTGCTCTTCAGGAGACCTTATTTGGCCCCGTCTGAATAACACGCCACCAGGCTGGCAAATAAAGCAACCCTGGCACTTCTCAGGCATCCTGTTTTTCACTAAAGAGCCTTGTTTAGGGAGCTGCATGTTTTCTGGAGCTGCTGGAGGGAAATGTGCTGCTGGAGCTCTGATGAATGGGATAATAATCCTGCTAAATGTGTCATAAATAATTCTCATCTGGAGTTTACAAAGGGACCATGTTTGGTTCTGTCTATTGTCTTGAGTTGCTCTTGAGGAACAAGGATGTGACGGTAGCTTTTGTTAAAGTTGTGGTATTAAAAGGAAACGATTGTTTTTGATCACATAAAAACAGATGGATTTTATTAAACTGCATTGGAAACACATTTTTCACATCACGAGTCACATGATCAACAACCAGATGTCCAATCTTTCTGGCACAAACAACAAGAAGGAGTTGGAGTGAAAAAAAAAAGAAATCATGATTCATCATGTTTTCTTCATTGTGTTAACATAGTAGTTTCTAAAGATTTTCTGGGGCTCAAATGGATTACAATAAAATGCCCCCAAAACAGAAAAACAAAATCAACTGGGACCAAACCAGACATAAACATTTACACATATTTAGTTTTCAAGCTACATTGAAGTTTATTTTACACTTCAGGTTGCAACAAAACAAACTACAAACCATCTTTACAGTGAATCACTTTTGTGTAACTTTATATTTATTTTTTATTTTTATTCATCCATAACGCTTCCCACGTTCCCCTGTAATGGCACTGCGCCCCCTGCAGGGAACCACTGTTAACAATTAATCTGTATTTTTTGATTGCATTTCTTATTTAGTGGAAACAACGCAATTCAAAATTCTGTTGTTTCAATATTAGTGAAATATAGCCAAAGTTTTGTGCACATTTTTAAAGGAAACACAGCTAGTGTTGACTGAACCCAGGAGAAATGTTGAACCTTCGCTGTTTTTCCCAGAAGTTTTTCCCAGAATCTTGTTTCCTTCCCTGAAGAAAAATCCTCGATGTCTGGAGCCTGAAAGAGCCTCAGACGTCTCAGCTGGTTTTTTATCAGGGCCTTGTTGTGTTTAGGAGGAGGAAGTCCTCAGTTCTCACCTCAGGGTTGTAATATTTGACTATCCAGAATAATCAAACATGCAGCTTGAGGAACCTCAGCAGAACGTCATTGTGATTTGACCACACAGCCCACGCTGACCAGGTCTACCATGTTTATGCACAGATATACTTTGATTTTGGTTCCACTACTTCTGGCTGCAGACTTGAAGCAGGAATTTCAGAGAAGAAACTGGAAGAAAAGTTGAGGCCAAAATCACCTGCTGCTCAGTGGTGTTTCATTTAGTCTGGGTTTTTCTGTTTCCTCCACATCATTAGCAGTTCATTAAAGCAAGTTTTATTTTGTCAAAAATAAACTTCCAAAGCTGGTGATTTCTGCAAAGCCCAAAGTTTCTGTTCCGTAATGAAATCTAACCAGATCCATTACACAAGCCGCTAACAGGGATAGAGCTTGACCTTTGGAGCAGCAGAAAAGCTGTCGACTTCTGTGGTTCACGCGCAGGGTTTTAACGTCCAGCTGCTCTGCACCACTTTCATCTGGACAAAACTGCAGAGGTGTGTGTGCAGGCAGCTGGAAGCCCTCTGCTGAGGCCTGCATTGGAGAGTGGATGTTCTGCTGTTTCTGGTGGGTGGCAGCAGTGAGAAGATGACACTAAATGTTCTCAAACACATTTGCGTATGGTCCATTTCTTTTCAAAGTTGACTTTGTCCACTGTGCTTTTCCTTCCAGTAACTTCTGTCCTTTCCACTCCCACAGCCACTGGTCAAGCTCATAGCTTCTGGTACCGACGAGATCCAGGAGTTTGCTGCTGGATGTGTGCGCAACATCCGTCTGCTGGTGTTGGCCAATCAGAGGGCTATTTATTGAAACGAGAGCAGCTGATCTCAGCTGAAGCCCTGGAAATCCACCAGAGACTGTAGGAAAGGTATGAGGGTGGTGAGCAGGACGTGATGAGTCCAGATGGCCCAAATGTCGGGAATCAACAAAGGACATGATGCAGATAAAAAAGTGAATAAAGTAAAGGACTTTTTGAAAGAATTATTTGGAATCTTGTCAAGTTCATCTGAGCAAAATCAACATTACTGACCTTACTTATCATGTGTCCCTTAGAAAGCTAACTACAGACTGTTTTGAAGGGGAAATATGATGTAAAATCGACTTTTCTGAGCTTCATGTTATGCTATTTCCTTATCAAAGTGTTGCCTTGATTCTTACATGCATATTTGAGAAATCCTTTAATCTCCCGTGGCAACCAATCAGCTGTGCGGATCATCTGGCTGGACCTAGCCCCGCCTTCGAGGCGCAGCTCCTTCTCAGAGCTGCAGTTTCCAAGCTTCCCTAACAGCACCATTCCTCTGTGAGTTCCCTTCAGCTCCTTCAGACTAGCCAGCAGCAATTAGCAAGCACCTGATGGAACTGCATATCTACTGAACTTATTACACCAGCTATGTCCGACTCCCCTTATGAATGTATGTGTGTGTATGTATATATAAACAACTGAGGTTAACATAGAAACTTGATTGTGCTGCAAAATGGCACCATGTGCCTGAGAAATACATAATAATACCCCTTTAAATGTTTCTTTGACAAAAGAGGAAACGTTGCAAAAAGCTGCACAAGTGTTTCAGATCTGCTCTATTAGATAATCTGAGGAAACTCATGAAAAGTTTGATCTGTGTTGATGAGAGAACTTTTATTTGTCCTCTTGCTTCTGTTTACCTGGAAACTTTCATCTTGAGCTTCTTGTTTCTGTCAATGACATCATCACAAGTTCATCCAAACAAACCCTTCTCTTGCTCTCCTTCAGTCTGGAAGCTATGATGATCAAAATAAAGATTATTTTTGATGCTTCTTTTGCCAAATGTGTTTTAGAAGTGAAACACTTTGGAGCCCCCGTCTCTGCTTTTGTTAAGTGATTCAGAGGAGACCACAATATTTAAACAGCCACATCTGCTTCTGGGAGCCTCGTCTGCTGCAGTAGTTTATATCCATGTGTACTTATATGAACAGACCCAAAGCTTCAATGCAGCGTTTAGATAAATGCAAGAAAACACTTTGGTTCTGTTGAACACACTGAGTCTGCACAAACACTCTCTAAATAGCATTTTTATTCCATTCCATTTTTAGTTTCAACGTTTATTAGAAACGGTCAAATCTATTTTAGAAAGCAGCTCATTTTTTCTGTCAGTAAAATTTTAACTCCTTTTGGTTTCAGGAATCATCTTTACACACTTCTAATGCTTTCAGTCAGCAGCAGCTACAAAAATCCCAGTGAGTTAGAGAACAACAGAAAAGTTGCTCAGCTTTTTTCTTAAACTTGTTCTTTTTGTTCCTGTTGCAGATTCCTTCACTAATTTCATCTCTTTCTGTTCTTCCAGCTTACAGACATTATATTTCTTGGGATGTGTGAGTGGTTATCATTGCTGCTGATCTGGGCTCGTCTTCTGGTTCTGTTTATTAGAAACTGTCTGGGTCGGGCTCCACAGGCCCTCCATAGCAAACTGTTGGCTTCAATCATCGATCCTCCTCTGCTGTCCTGGACCGAGATGCTGGGCTCTCCACCTCAGTCGCTGCCACAAAGTCTAAAGGGATTTTCATCAATATCTGCTGCATGCAAGAACAAAAAATTAGTAAAACATAGAAAATATGCGTCTGGAGATCTTCATCGCTCTTTGATGTCTAAGCAGCAGCAGCTGCTTGCTGGGGTCACTGGAAGAGCATGATGAGGGAAGAGTGGCTGAGATCGCTGGTTACGTGTGAAGATGGAACTTCACATGAAACAACACAAACTGGTGAAGACAGAAACTCGGAGGGAAAAATCACACAATCAATAGAACAAGATGGATGGTTACTGCTACTTGAAGTGTTGTCAGGAAAAAGTCTTAAAGATTTTTCAACTCTGAACAAAGTGACTCCACCATGTGGAGCTAAAATGTGGCGTTTACCTGGAAACAAAGCAGCTAGCTTGACGTTCAGGGTACATCAGCTCTGGAGAAGCCACAAGCCCTCTGAGAAGAGAAGTGTCTGCGTTCTTTGGAACATTAAAGGTTCGGTCTCTGTTCTCTGGTGCAGCAATTATGTCCAACTCTGACCTTCCA